>NW_027436895.1:0-95428 GCF_047716275.1 Strix uralensis
AGAGCACTGGGGAAAGGCAGGCAGAGAATTCCCTGCTAGCACCTTCTCTGTGCCTGGGAAGCACAAGTGTTCACATTGCTTCGCAGAATCGCTTTTGTGCAGAAAACAGTAACACTTGTTCAGAATGAAAGAAAGCACAGAGCCCCAGATTTTATGTTGTCCTGGAGAGCTTGCAGAGCACTGGGGAAAGGCAGGCAGAGAATTCCCTGCTAGCACCTTCTCTGTGCCTGGAAGCACAAGTGTTCACACTGCTTCGCAGAATCGCTTTTGTGCAGAAAACAGTAACACTTGTTCAGAACGAAAGAAAGCACAGAGCCCCAGATTTTATGTTGTCCTGGAGAGCTTGCAGAGCACTGGGGAAAGGCAGGCAGAGAATTCCCTGCTAGCACCTTCTCTGTGCCTGGGAAGCAGAAGTGTTCACATTGCTTCGCAGAATCGCTTTTGTGCAGAAAACAGTAACACTTGTTCAGAACGAAAGAAAGCACAGAGCCCCAGATTTTATGTTGTCCTGGAGAGCTTGCAGAGCACTGGGGAAAGGCAGGCAGAGAATTCCCTGCTAGCACCTTCTCTGTGCCTGGGAAGCACAAGTGTTCACATTGCTTGGCAGAATCGCTTTTGTGCAGAAAACAGTAACACTTGTTCAGAACGAAAGAAAGCAGAGAGCCCCAGATTTTATGTTGTCCTGGAGAGCTTGCAGAGCACTGGGGAAAGGCAGGCAGAGAATTCCCTGCTAGCACCTTCTCTGTGCCTGGGAAGCACAAGTGTTCACATTGCTTGGCAGAATCGCTTTTGTGCAGAAAACAGTAACACTTGTTCAGAACGAAAGAAAGCACAGAGCCCCAGATTTTATGTTGTCCTGGAGAGCTTGCAGAGCACTGGGGAAAGGCAGGCAGAGAATTCCCTGCTAGCACCTTCTCTGTGCCTGGGAAGCACAAGTGTTCACATTGCTTCGCAGAATCGCTTTTGTGCAGAAAACAGTAACACTTGTTCAGAACGAAAGAAAGCACAGAGCCCCAGATTTTATGTTGTCCTGGAGAGCTTGCAGAGCACTGGGGAAAGGCAGGCAGAGAATTCCCTGCTAGCACCTTCTCTGTGCCTGGAAGCACAGTGTTCACATTGCTTGGCAGAATCGCTTTTGTGCAGAAAACAGTAACACTTGTTCAGAACGAAAGAAAGCACAGAGCCCCAGATTTTATGTTGTCCTGGAGAGCTTGCAGAGCACTGGGGAAAGGCAGGCAGAGAATTCCCTGCTAGCACCTTCTCTGTGCCTGGGAAGCACAAGTGTTCACATTGCTTCGCAGAATCGCTTTTGTGCAGAAAACAGTAACACTTGTTCAGAACGAAAGAAAGCACAGAGCCCCAGATTTTATGTTGTCCTGGAGAGCTTGCAGAGCACTGGGGAAAGGCAGGCAGAGAATTCCCTGCTAGCACCTTCTCTGTGCCTGGGAAGCACAAGTGTTCACATTGCTTCGCAGAATCGCTTTTGTGCAGAAAACAGTAACACTTGTTCAGAACGAAAGAAAGCACAGAGCCCCAGATTTTATGTTGTCCTGGAGAGCTTGCAGAGCACTGGGGAAAGGCAGGCAGAGAATTCCCTGCTAGCACCTTCTCTGTGCCTGGGAAGCACAAGTGTTCACATTGCTTTGCAGAATCGCTTTTGTGCAGAAAACAGTAACACTTGTTCAGAACGAAAGAAAGCACAGAGCCCCAGATTTTATGTTGTCCTGGAGAGCTTGCAGAGCACTGGGGAAAGGCAGGCAGAGAATTCCCTGCTAGCACCTTCTCTGTGCCTGGGAAGCACAAGTGTTCACATTGCTTCGCAGAATCGCTTTTGTGCAGAAAACAGTAACACTTGTTCAGAACGAAAGAAAGCACAGAGCCCCAGATTTTATGTTGTCCTGGAGAGCTTGCAGAGCACTGGGGAAAGGCAGGCAGAGAATTCCCTGCTAGCACCTTCTCTGTGCCTGGGAAGCACAAGTGTTCACATTGCTTCGCAGAATCGCTTTTGTGCAGAAAACAGTAACACTTGTTCAGAACGAAAGAAAGCACAGAGCCCCAGATTTTATGTTGTCCTGGAGAGCTTGCAGAGCACTGGGGAAAGGCAGGCAGAGAATTCCCTGCTAGCACCTTCTCTGTGCCTGAGTTCACATTGCTTGGCAGAATCGCTTTTGTGCAGAAAACAGTAACACTTGTTCAGAACGAAAGAAAGCACAGAGCCCCAGATTTTATGTTGTCCTGGAGAGCTTGCAGAGCACTGGGGAAAGGCAGGCAGAGAATTCCCTGCTAGCACCTTCTCTGTGCCTGGGAAGCACAAGTGTTCACATTGCTTCGCAGAATCGCTTTTGTGCAGAAAACAGTAACACTTGTTCAGAACGAAAGAAAGCACAGAGCCCCAGATTTTATGTTGTCCTGGAGAGCTTGCAGAGCACTGGGGAAAGGCAGGCAGAGAATTCCCTGCTAGCACCTTCTCTGTGCCTGGGAAGCACAAGTGTTCACATTGCTTCGCAGAATCGCTTTTGTGCAGAAAACAGTAACACTTGTTCAGAACGAAAGAAAGCACAGAGCCCCAGATTTTATGTTGTCCTGGAGAGCTTGCAGAGCACTGGGGAAAGGCAGGCAGAGAATTCCCTGCTAGCACCTTCTCTGTGCCTGGGAAGCACAAGTGTTCACATTGCTTTGCAGAATCGCTTTTGTGCAGAAAACAGTAACACTTGGTCAGAACGAAAGAAAGCACAGAGCCCCAGATTTTATGTTGTCCTGGAGAGCTTGCATAGCACTGGGGAAAGGCAGGCAGAGAATTCCCTGCTAGCACCTTCTCTGTGCCTGGGAAGCACAAGTGTTCACATTGCTTCGCAGAATCGCTTTTGTGCAGAAAACAGTAACACTTGTTCAGAACGAAAGAAAGCACAGAGCCCCAGATTTTATGTTGTCCTGGAGAGCTTGCAGAGCACTGGGGAAAGGCAGGCAGAGAATTCCCTGCTAGCACCTTCTCTGTGCCTGGGAAGCACAAGTGTTCACACTGCTTCGCAGAATCGCTTTTGTGCAGAAAACAGTAACACTTGTTCAGAACGAAAGAAAGCACAGAGCCCCAGATTTTATGTTGTCCTGGAGAGCTTGCAGAGCACTGGGGAAAGGCAGGCAGAGAATTCCCTGCTAGCACCTTCTCTGTGCCTGGTTCACATTGCTTCGCAGAATCGCTTTTGTGCAGAAAACAGTAACACTTGTTCAGAATGAAAGAAAGCACAGAGCCCCAGATTTTATGTTGTCCTGGAGAGCTTGCAGAGCACTGGGGAAAGGCAGGCAGAGAATTCCCTGCTAGCACCTTCTCTGTGCCTGGGAAGCACAAGTGTTCACATTGCTTCGCAGAATCGCTTTTGTGCAGAAAACAGTAACACTTGTTCAGAACGAAAGAAAGCACAGAGCCCCAGATTTTATGTTGTCCTGGAGAGCTTGCAGAGCACTGGGAAAGGCAGGCAGAGAATTCCCTGCTAGCACCTTCTCTGTGCCTGGGAAGCACAAGTGTTCACATTGCTTCGCAGAATCGCTTTTGTGCAGAAAACAGTAACACTTGTTCAGAATGAAAGAAAGCACAGAGCCCCAGATTTTATGTTGTCCTGGAGAGCTTGCAGAGCACTGGGGAAAGGCAGGCAGAGAATTCCCTGCTAGCACCTTCTCTGTGCCTGGGAAGCACAAGTGTTCACATTGCTTCGCAGAATCGCTTTTGTGCAGAAAACAGTAACACTTGTTCAGAACGAAAGAAAGCACAGAGCCCCAGATTTTATGTTGTCCTGGAGAGCTTGCAGAGCACTGGGGAAAGGCAGGCAGAGAATTCCCTGCTAGCACCTTCTCTGTGCCTGGGAAGCACAAGTGTTCACATTGCTTCGCAGAATCGCTTTTGTGCAGAAAACAGTAACACTTGTTCAGAACGAAAGAAAGCACAGAGCCCCAGATTTGCTGTTGTCCTGGAGAGCTTGCAGAGCACTGGGGAAAGGCAGGCAGAGAATTCCCTGCTAGCACCTTCTCTGTGCCTGTTCACATTGCTTCGCAGAATCGCTTTTGTGCAGAAAACAGTAACACTTGTTCAGAACGAAAGAAAGCACAGAGCCCCAGATTTTATGTTGTCCTGGAGAGCTTGCAGAGCACTGGGGAAAGGCAGGCAGAGAATTCCCTGCTAGCACCTTCTCTGTGCCTGGGAAGCAGAAGTGTTCACATTGCTTCGCAGAATCGCTTTTGTGCAGAAAACAGTAACACTTGTTCAGAACGAAAGAAAGCACAGAGCCCCAGATTTTATGTTGTCCTGGAGAGCTTGCAGAGCACTGGGGAAAGGCAGGCAGAGAATTCCCTGCTAGCACCTTCTCTGTGCCTGGGAAGCAGAAGTGTTCACATTGCTTCGCAGAATCGCTTTTGTGCAGAAAACAGTAACACTTGTTCAGAATGAAAGAAAGCACAGAGCCCCAGATTTTATGTTGTCCTGGAGAGCTTGCAGAGCACTGGGGAAAGGCAGGCAGAGAATTCCCTGCTAGCACCTTCTCTGTGCCTGGGAAGCACAAGTGTTCACATTGCTTCGCAGAATCGCTTTTGTGCAGAAAACAGTAACACTTGTTCAGAACGAAAGAAAGCACAGAGCCCCAGATTTGCTGTTGTCCTGGAGAGCTTGCAGAGCACTGGGGAAAGGCAGGCAGAGAATTCCCTGCTAGCACCTTCTCTGTGCCTGTTCACATTGCTTCGCAGAATCGCTTTTGTGCAGAAAACAGTAACACTTGTTCAGAACGAAAGAAAGCACAGAGCCCCAGATTTGCTGTTGTCCTGGAGAGCTTGCAGAGCACTGGGGAAAGGCAGGCAGAGAATTCCCTGCTAGCACCTTCTCTGTGCCTGGGAAGCACAAGTGTTCACATTGCTTCGCAGAATCGCTTTTGTGCAGAAAACAGTAACACTTGTTCAGAACGAAAGAAAGCACAGAGCCCCAGATTTTATGTTGTCCTGGAGAGCTTGCAGAGCACTGGGGAAAGGCAGGCAGAGAATTCCCTGCTAGCACCTTCTCTGTGCCTGGGAAGCACAAGTGTTCACATTGCTTCGCAGAATCGCTTTTGTGCAGAAAACAGTAACACTTGTTCAGAACGAAAGAAAGCACAGAGCCCCAGATTTGCTGTTGTCCTGGAGAGCTTGCAGAGCACTGGGGAAAGGCAGGCAGAGAATTCCCTGCTAGCACCTTCTCTGTGCCTGTTCACATTGCTTCGCAGAATCGCTTTTGTGCAGAAAACAGTAACACTTGTTCAGAACGAAAGAAAGCACAGAGCCCCAGATTTTATGTTGTCCTGGAGAGCTTGCAGAGCACTGGGGAAAGGCAGGCAGAGAATTCCCTGCTAGCACCTTCTCTGTGCCTGGGAAGCACAAGTGTTCACATTGCTTCGCAGAATCGCTTTTGTGCAGAAAACAGTAACACTTGTTCAGAACGAAAGAAAGCACAGAGCCCCAGATTTGCTGTTGTCCTGGAGAGCTTGCAGAGCACTGGGGAAAGGCAGGCAGAGAATTCCCTGCTAGCACCTTCTCTGTGCCTGTTCACATTGCTTCGCAGAATCGCTTTTGTGCAGAAAACAGTAACACTTGTTCAGAACGAAAGAAAGCACAGAGCCCCAGATTTTATGTTGTCCTGGAGAGCTTGCAGAGCACTGGGGAAAGGCAGGCAGAGAATTCCCTGCTAGCACCTTCTCTGTGCCTGGGAAGCACAAGTGTTCACATTGCTTCGCAGAATCGCTTTTGTGCAGAAAACAGTAACACTTGTTCAGAACGAAAGAAAGCACAGAGCCCCAGATTTTATGTTGTCCTGGAGAGCTTGCAGAGCACTGGGGAAAGGCAGGCAGAGAATTCCCTGCTAGCACCTTCTCTGTGCCTGGGAAGCAGAAGTGTTCACATTGCTTCGCAGAATCGCTTTTGTGCAGAAAACAGTAACACTTGTTCAGAACGAAAGAAAGCACAGAGCCCCAGATTTTATGTTGTCCTGGAGAGCTTGCAGAGCACTGGGGAAAGGCAGGCAGAGAATTCCCTGCTAGCACCTTCTCTGTGCCTGGGAAGCACAAGTGTTCACATTGCTTCGCAGAATCGCTTTTGTGCAGAAAACAGTAACACTTGTTCAGAACGAAAGAAAGCACAGAGCCCCAGATTTTATGTTGTCCTGGAGAGCTTGCAGAGCACTGGGGAAAGGCAGGCAGAGAATTCCCTGCTAGCACCTTCTCTGTGCCTGGGAAGCACAAGTGTTCACATTGCTTCGCAGAATCGCTTTTGTGCAGAAAACAGTAACACTTGTTCAGAACGAAAGAAAGCACAGAGCCCCAGATTTTATGTTGTCCTGGAGAGCTTGCAGAGCACTGGGGAAAGGCAGGCAGAGAATTCCCTGCTAGCACCTTCTCTGTGCCTGTTCACATTGCTTGGCAGAATCGCTTTTGTGCAGAAAACAGTAACACTTGTTCAGAACGAAAGAAAGCACAGAGCCCCAGATTTTATGTTGTCCTGGAGAGCTTGCAGAGCACTGGGGAAAGGCAGGCAGAGAATTCCCTGCTAGCACCTTCTCTGTGCCTGGGAAGCAGAAGTGTTCACATTGCTTCGCAGAATCGCTTTTGTGCAGAAAACAGTAACACTTGTTCAGAACGAAAGAAAGCACAGAGCCCCAGATTTTATGTTGTCCTGGAGAGCTTGCAGAGCACTGGGGAAAGGCAGGCAGAGAATTCCCTGCTAGCACCTTCTCTGTGCCTGGGAAGCACAAGTGTTCACATTGCTTCGCAGAATCGCTTTTGTGCAGAAAACAGTAACACTTGTTCAGAATGAAAGAAAGCACAGAGCCCCAGATTTTATGTTGTCCTGGAGAGCTTGCAGAGCACTGGGGAAAGGCAGGCAGAGAATTCCCTGCTAGCACCTTCTCTGTGCCTGGGAAGCACAAGTGTTCACATTGCTTCGCAGAATCGCTTTTGTGCAGAAAACAGTAACACTTGTTCAGAACGAAAGAAAGCACAGAGCCCCAGATTTTATGTTGTCCTGGAGAGCTTGCAGAGCACTGGGGAAAGGCAGGCAGAGAATTCCCTGCTAGCACCTTCTCTGTGCCTGGGAAGCACAAGTGTTCACATTGCTTCGCAGAATCGCTTTTGTGCAGAAAACAGTAACACTTGTTCAGAACGAAAGAAAGCACAGAGCCCCAGATTTTATGTTGTCCTGGAGAGCTTGCAGAGCACTGGGGAAAGGCAGGCAGAGAATTCCCTGCTAGCACCTTCTCTGTGCCTGTTCACATTGCTTCGCAGAATCGCTTTTGTGCAGAAAACAGTAACACTTGTTCAGAACGAAAGAAAGCACAGAGCCCCAGATTTTATGTTGTCCTGGAGAGCTTGCAGAGCACTGGGGAAAGGCAGGCAGAGAATTCCCTGCTAGCACCTTCTCTGTGCCTGGGAAGCACAAGTGTTCACATTGCTTCGCAGAATCGCTTTTGTGCAGAAAACAGTAACACTTGTTCAGAACGAAAGAAAGCACAGAGCCCCAGATTTTATGTTGTCCTGGAGAGCTTGCAGAGCACTGGGGAAAGGCAGGCAGAGAATTCCCTGCTAGCACCTTCTCTGTGCCTGGGAAGCACAAGTGTTCACATTGCTTCGCAGAATCGCTTTTGTGCAGAAAACAGTAACACTTGTTCAGAACGAAAGAAAGCACAGAGCCCCAGATTTGCCGTTGTCCTGGAGAGCTTGCAGAGCACTGGGGAAAGGCAGGCAGAGAATTCCCTGCTAGCACCTTCTCTGTGCCTGTTCACATTGCTTCGCAGAATCGCTTTTGTGCAGAAAACAGTAACACTTGTTCAGAACGAAAGAAAGCACAGAGCCCCAGATTTTATGTTGTCCTGGAGAGCTTGCAGAGCACTGGGGAAAGGCAGGCAGAGAATTCCCTGCTAGCACCTTCTCTGTGCCTGGGAAGCACAAGTGTTCACATTGCTTCGCAGAATCGCTTTTGTGCAGAAAACAGTAACACTTGTTCAGAACGAAAGAAAGCACAGAGCCCCAGATTTTATGTTGTCCTGGAGAGCTTGCAGAGCACTGGGGAAAGGCAGGCAGAGAATTCCCTGCTAGCACCTTCTCTGTGCCTGGGAAGCACAAGTGTTCACATTGCTTCGCAGAATCGCTTTTGTGCAGAAAACAGTAACTCTTGGTCAGGAAGAAAGAAAGCACAGAGCCCCAGATTTTATGTTGTCCTGGAGAGCTTGCAGAGCACTGGGGAAAGGCAGGCAGAGAATTCCCTGCTAGCACCTTCTCTGTGCCTGGGAAGCACAAGTGTTCACACTGCTTCGCAGAATCGCTTTTGTGCAGAAAACAGTAACACTTGTTCAGAACGAAAGAAAGCACAGAGCCCCAGATTTTATGTTGTCCTGGAGAGCTTGCAGAGCACTGGGGAAAGGCAGGCAGAGAATTCCCTGCTAGCACCTTCTCTGTGCCTGTTCACATTGCTTGGCAGAATCGCTTTTGTGCAGAAAACAGTAACACTTGTTCAGAACGAAAGAAAGCACAGAGCCCCAGATTTTATGTTGTCCTGGAGAGCTTGCAGAGCACTGGGGAAAGGCAGGCAGAGAATTCCCTGCTAGCACCTTCTCTGTGCCTGGGAAGCAGAAGTGTTCACATTGCTTCGCAGAATCGCTTTTGTGCAGAAAACAGTAACTCTTGGTCAGGAAGAAAGAAAGCACAGAGCCCCAGATTTTATGTTGTCCTGGAGAGCTTGCAGAGCACTGGGGAAAGGCAGGCAGAGAATTCCCTGCTAGCACCTTCTCTGTGCCTGGGAAGCACAAGTGTTCACATTGCTTGGCAGAATCGCTTTTGTGCAGAAAACAGTAACACTTGTTCAGAACGAAAGAAAGCACAGAGCCCCAGATTTGCTGTTGTCCTGGAGAGCTTGCAGAGCACTGGGGAAAGGCAGGCAGAGAATTCCCTGCTAGCACCTTCTCTGTGCCTGGGAAGCACAAGTGTTCACATTGCTTCGCAGAATCGCTTTTGTGCAGAAAACAGTAACACTTGTTCAGAACGAAAGAAAGCACAGAGCCCCAGATTTTATGTTGTCCTGGAGAGCTTGCAGAGCACTGGGGAAAGGCAGGCAGAGAATTCCCTGCTAGCACCTTCTCTGTGCCTGGGAAGCACAAGTGTTCACATTGCTTCGCAGAATCGCTTTTGTGCAGAAAACAGTAACACTTGTTCAGAATGAAAGAAAGCACAGAGCCCCAGATTTTATGTTGTCCTGGAGAGCTTGCAGAGCACTGGGGAAAGGCAGGCAGAGAATTCCCTGCTAGCACCTTCTCTGTGCCTGGGAAGCACAAGTGTTCACACTGCTTTGCAGAATCGCTTTTGTGCAGAAAACAGTAACACTTGTTCAGAACGAAAGAAAGCACAGAGCCCCAGATTTTATGTTGTCCTGGAGAGCTTGCAGAGCACTGGGGAAAGGCAGGCAGAGAATTCCCTGCTAGCACCTTCTCTGTGCCTGTTCACATTGCTTGGCAGAATCGCTTTTGTGCAGAAAACAGTAACACTTGTTCAGAACGAAAGAAAGCACAGAGCCCCAGATTTTATGTTGTCCTGGAGAGCTTGCAGAGCACTGGGGAAAGGCAGGCAGAGAATTCCCTGCTAGCACCTTCTCTGTGCCTGGGAAGCACAAGTGTTCACATTGCTTCGCAGAATCGCTTTTGTGCAGAAAACAGTAACACTTGTTCAGAACGAAAGAAAGCACAGAGCCCCAGATTTTATGTTGTCCTGGAGAGCTTGCAGAGCACTGGGGAAAGGCAGGCAGAGAATTCCCTGCTAGCACCTTCTCTGTGCCTGGGAAGCACAAGTGTTCACATTGCTTGGCAGAATCGCTTTTGTGCAGAAAACAGTAACACTTGTTCAGAACGAAAGAAAGCAGAGAGCCCCAGATTTTATGTTGTCCTGGAGAGCTTGCAGAGCACTGGGGAAAGGCAGGCAGAGAATTCCCTGCTAGCACCTTCTCTGTGCCTGTTCACATTGCTTGGCAGAATCGCTTTTGTGCAGAAAACAGTAACACTTGTTCAGAACGAAAGAAAGCACAGAGCCCCAGATTTTATGTTGTCCTGGAGAGCTTGCAGAGCACTGGGGAAAGGCAGGCAGAGAATTCCCTGCTAGCACCTTCTCTGTGCCTGGGAAGCAGAAGTGTTCACATTGCTTCGCAGAATCGCTTTTGTGCAGAAAACAGTAACACTTGTTCAGAACGAAAGAAAGCACAGAGCCCCAGATTTTATGTTGTCCTGGAGAGCTTGCAGAGCACTGGGGAAAGGCAGGCAGAGAATTCCCTGCTAGCACCTTCTCTGTGCCTGGGAAGCAGAAGTGTTCACATTGCTTCGCAGAATCGCTTTTGTGCAGAAAACAGTAACACTTGTTCAGAATGAAAGAAAGCACAGAGCCCCAGATTTTATGTTGTCCTGGAGAGCTTGCAGAGCACTGGGGAAAGGCAGGCAGAGAATTCCCTGCTAGCACCTTCTCTGTGCCTGGGAAGCACAAGTGTTCACATTGCTTCGCAGAATCGCTTTTGTGCAGAAAACAGTAACACTTGTTCAGAACGAAAGAAAGCACAGAGCCCCAGATTTTATGTTGTCCTGGAGAGCTTGCAGAGCACTGGGGAAAGGCAGGCAGAGAATTCCCTGCTAGCACCTTCTCTGTGCCTGGGAAGCACAAGTGTTCACATTGCTTCGCAGAATCGCTTTTGTGCAGAAAACAGTAACACTTGTTCAGAACGAAAGAAAGCACAGAGCCCCAGATTTTATGTTGTCCTGGAGAGCTTGCAGAGCACTGGGGAAAGGCAGGCAGAGAATTCCCTGCTAGCACCTTCTCTGTGCCTGTTCACATTGCTTCGCAGAATCGCTTTTGTGCAGAAAACAGTAACACTTGTTCAGAACGAAAGAAAGCACAGAGCCCCAGATTTTATGTTGTCCTGGAGAGCTTGCAGAGCACTGGGGAAAGGCAGGCAGAGAATTCCCTGCTAGCACCTTCTCTGTGCCTGGGAAGCAGAAGTGTTCACATTGCTTCGCAGAATCGCTTTTGTGCAGAAAACAGTAACACTTGTTCAGAACGAAAGAAAGCACAGAGCCCCAGATTTTATGTTGTCCTGGAGAGCTTGCAGAGCACTGGGGAAAGGCAGGCAGAGAATTCCCTGCTAGCACCTTCTCTGTGCCTGGGAAGCACAAGTGTTCACATTGCTTCGCAGAATCGCTTTTGTGCAGAAAACAGTAACACTTGTTCAGAACGAAAGAAAGCACAGAGCCCCAGATTTGCCGTTGTCCTGGAGAGCTTGCAGAGCACTGGGGAAAGGCAGGCAGAGAATTCCCTGCTAGCACCTTCTCTGTGCCTGTTCACATTGCTTCGCAGAATCGCTTTTGTGCAGAAAACAGTAACACTTGTTCAGAACGAAAGAAAGCACAGAGCCCCAGATTTTATGTTGTCCTGGAGAGCTTGCAGAGCACTGGGGAAAGGCAGGCAGAGAATTCCCTGCTAGCACCTTCTCTGTGCCTGGGAAGCACAAGTGTTCACATTGCTTCGCAGAATCGCTTTTGTGCAGAAAACAGTAACACTTGTTCAGAACGAAAGAAAGCACAGAGCCCCAGATTTTATGTTGTCCTGGAGAGCTTGCAGAGCACTGGGGAAAGGCAGGCAGAGAATTCCCTGCTAGCACCTTCTCTGTGCCTGGGAAGCACAAGTGTTCACATTGCTTCGCAGAATCGCTTTTGTGCAGAAAACAGTAACACTTGTTCAGAATGAAAGAAAGCACAGAGCCCCAGATTTTATGTTGTCCTGGAGAGCTTGCAGAGCACTGGGGAAAGGCAGGCAGAGAATTCCCTGCTAGCACCTTCTCTGTGCCTGGGAAGCACAAGTGTTCACACTGCTTCGCAGAATCGCTTTTGTGCAGAAAACAGTAACACTTGTTCAGAACGAAAGAAAGCACAGAGCCCCAGATTTTATGTTGTCCTGGAGAGCTTGCAGAGCACTGGGGAAAGGCAGGCAGAGAATTCCCTGCTAGCACCTTCTCTGTGCCTGTTCACATTGCTTGGCAGAATCGCTTTTGTGCAGAAAACAGTAACACTTGTTCAGAACGAAAGAAAGCACAGAGCCCCAGATTTTATGTTGTCCTGGAGAGCTTGCAGAGCACTGGGGAAAGGCAGGCAGAGAATTCCCTGCTAGCACCTTCTCTGTGCCTGGGAAGCAGAAGTGTTCACATTGCTTCGCAGAATCGCTTTTGTGCAGAAAACAGTAACTCTTGGTCAGGAAGAAAGAAAGCACAGAGCCCCAGATTTTATGTTGTCCTGGAGAGCTTGCAGAGCACTGGGGAAAGGCAGGCAGAGAATTCCCTGCTAGCACCTTCTCTGTGCCTGGGAAGCACAAGTGTTCACATTGCTTGGCAGAATCGCTTTTGTGCAGAAAACAGTAACACTTGTTCAGAACGAAAGAAAGCACAGAGCCCCAGATTTGCTGTTGTCCTGGAGAGCTTGCAGAGCACTGGGGAAAGGCAGGCAGAGAATTCCCTGCTAGCACCTTCTCTGTGCCTGGGAAGCACAAGTGTTCACATTGCTTCGCAGAATCGCTTTTGTGCAGAAAACAGTAACTCTTGGTCAGGAAGAAAGAAAGCACAGAGCCCCAGATTTTATGTTGTCCTGGAGAGCTTGCAGAGCACTGGGGAAAGGCAGGCAGAGAATTCCCTGCTAGCACCTTCTCTGTGCCTGGGAAGCAGAAGTGTTCACATTGCTTCGCAGAATCGCTTTTGTGCAGAAAACAGTAACACTTGTTCAGAACGAAAGAAAGCACAGAGCCCCAGATTTGCTGTTGTCCTGGAGAGCTTGCAGAGCACTGGGGAAAGGCAGGCAGAGAATTCCCTGCTAGCACCTTCTCTGTGCCTGGGAAGCACAAGTGTTCACATTGCTTCGCAGAATCGCTTTTGTGCAGAAAACAGTAACTCTTGGTCAGGAAGAAAGAAAGCACAGAGCCCCAGATTTTATGTTGTCCTGGAGAGCTTGCAGAGCACTGGGGAAAGGCAGGCAGAGAATTCCCTGCTAGCACCTTCTCTGTGCCTGGGAAGCACAAGTGTTCACATTGCTTCGCAGAATCGCTTTTGTGCAGAAAACAGTAACACTTGTTCAGAACGAAAGAAAGCACAGAGCCCCAGATTTTATGTTGTCCTGGAGAGCTTGCAGAGCACTGGGGAAAGGCAGGCAGAGAATTCCCTGCTAGCACCTTCTCTGTGCCTGGGAAGCACAAGTGTTCACATTGCTTGGCAGAATCGCTTTTGTGCAGAAAACAGTAACACTTGTTCAGAACGAAAGAAAGCACAGAGCCCCAGATTTGCTGTTGTCCTGGAGAGCTTGCAGAGCACTGGGGAAAGGCAGGCAGAGAATTCCCTGCTAGCACCTTCTCTGTGCCTGGGAAGCACAAGTGTTCACATTGCTTGGCAGAATCGCTTTTGTGCAGAAAACAGTAACTCTTGGTCAGGAAGAAAGAAAGCACAGAGCCCCAGATTTTATGTTGTCCTGGAGAGCTTGCAGAGCACTGGGGAAAGGCAGGCAGAGAATTCCCTGCTAGCACCTTCTCTGTGCCTGGGAAGCACAAGTGTTCACATTGCTTCGCAGAATCGCTTTTGTGCAGAAAACAGTAACACTTGTTCAGAACGAAAGAAAGCACAGAGCCCCAGATTTTATGTTGTCCTGGAGAGCTTGCAGAGCACTGGGGAAAGGCAGGCAGAGAATTCCCTGCTAGCACCTTCTCTGTGCCTGGGAAGCACAAGTGTTCACATTGCTTCGCAGAATCGCTTTTGTGCAGAAAACAGTAACACTTGTTCAGAACGAAAGAAAGCACAGAGCCCCAGATTTGCTGTTGTCCTGGAGAGCTTGCAGAGCACTGGGGAAAGGCAGGCAGAGAATTCCCTGCTAGCACCTTCTCTGTGCCTGTTCACATTGCTTCGCAGAATCGCTTTTGTGCAGAAAACAGTAACACTTGTTCAGAACGAAAGAAAGCACAGAGCCCCAGATTTTATGTTGTCCTGGAGAGCTTGCAGAGCACTGGGGAAAGGCAGGCAGAGAATTCCCTGCTAGCACCTTCTCTGTGCCTGGGAAGCACAAGTGTTCACATTGCTTCGCAGAATCGCTTTTGTGCAGAAAACAGTAACACTTGTTCAGAACAAAAGAAAGCACAGAGCCCCAGATTTTATGTTGTCCTGGAGAGCTTGCAGAGCACTGGGGAAAGGCAGGCAGAGAATTCCCTGCTAGCACCTTCTCTGTGCCTGGGAAGCACAAGTGTTCACATTGCTTCGCAGAATCGCTTTTGTGCAGAAAACAGTAACACTTGTTCAGAATGAAAGAAAGCACAGAGCCCCAGATTTTATGTTGTCCTGGAGAGCTTGCAGAGCACTGGGGAAAGGCAGGCAGAGAATTCCCTGCTAGCACCTTCTCTGTGCCTGTTCACATTGCTTGGCAGAATCGCTTTTGTGCAGAAAACAGTAACACTTGTTCAGAACGAAAGAAAGCAGAGAGCCCCAGATTTTATGTTGTCCTGGAGAGCTTGCAGAGCACTGGGGAAAGGCAGGCAGAGAATTCCCTGCTAGCACCTTCTCTGTGCCTGGGAAGCAGAAGTGTTCACATTGCTTCGCAGAATCGCTTTTGTGCAGAAAACAGTAACACTTGTTCAGAACGAAAGAAAGCACAGAGCCCCAGATTTTATGTTGTCCTGGAGAGCTTGCAGAGCACTGGGGAAAGGCAGGCAGAGAATTCCCTGCTAGCACCTTCTCTGTGCCTGTTCACATTGCTTCGCAGAATCGCTTTTGTGCAGAAAACAGTAACACTTGTTCAGAACGAAAGAAAGCACAGAGCCCCAGATTTTATGTTGTCCTGGAGAGCTTGCAGAGCACTGGGGAAAGGCAGGCAGAGAATTCCCTGCTAGCACCTTCTCTGTGCCTGGGAAGCACAAGTGTTCACATTGCTTCGCAGAATCGCTTTTGTGCAGAAAACAGTAACTCTTGGTCAGGAAGAAAGAAAGCACAGAGCCCCAGATTTGCTGTTGTCCTGGAGAGCTTGCAGAGCACTGGGGAAAGGCAGGCAGAGAATTCCCTGCTAGCACCTTCTCTGTGCCTGGGAAGCACAAGTGTTCACATTGCTTCGCAGAATCGCTTTTGTGCAGAAAACAGTAACACTTGTTCAGAACGAAAGAAAGCACAGAGCCCCAGATTTTATGTTGTCCTGGAGAGCTTGCAGAGCACTGGGGAAAGGCAGGCAGAGAATTCCCTGCTAGCACCTTCTCTGTGCCTGGGAAGCACAAGTGTTCACATTGCTTCGCAGAATCGCTTTTGTGCAGAAAACAGTAACACTTGTTCAGAACGAAAGAAAGCACAGAGCCCCAGATTTTATGTTGTCCTGGAGAGCTTGCAGAGCACTGGGGAAAGGCAGGCAGAGAATTCCCTGCTAGCACCTTCTCTGTGCCTGGGAAGCACAAGTGTTCACATTGCTTCGCAGAATCGCTTTTGTGCAGAAAACAGTAACACTTGTTCAGAACGAAAGAAAGCACAGAGCCCCAGATTTTATGTTGTCCTGGAGAGCTTGCAGAGCACTGGGGAAAGGCAGGCAGAGAATTCCCTGCTAGCACCTTCTCTGTGCCTGGGAAGCACAAGTGTTCACATTGCTTCGCAGAATCGCTTTTGTGCAGAAAACAGTAACACTTGTTCAGAACGAAAGAAAGCACAGAGCCCCAGATTTTATGTTGTCCTGGAGAGCTTGCAGAGCACTGGGGAAAGGCAGGCAGAGAATTCCCTGCTAGCACCTTCTCTGTGCCTGGGAAGCACAAGTGTTCACATTGCTTGGCAGAATCGCTTTTGTGCAGAAAACAGTAACACTTGTTCAGAACGAAAGAAAGCACAGAGCCCCAGATTTTATGTTGTCCTGGAGAGCTTGCAGAGCACTGGGGAAAGGCAGGCAGAGAATTCCCTGCTAGCACCTTCTCTGTGCCTGGGAAGCACAAGTGTTCACATTGCTTCGCAGAATCGCTTTTGTGCAGAAAACAGTAACTCTTGTTCAGGAAGAAAGAAAGCACAGAGCCCCAGATTTTATGTTGTCCTGGAGAGCTTGCAGAGCACTGGGGAAAGGCAGGCAGAGAATTCCCTGCTAGCACCTTCTCTGTGCTGGGAAGCACAAGTGTTCACATTGCTTCGCAGAATCGCTTTTGTGCAGAAAACAGTAACACTTGTTCAGAACGAAAGAAAGCACAGAGCCCCAGATTTTATGTTGTCCTGGAGAGCTTGCAGAGCACTGGGGAAAGGCAGGCAGAGAATTCCCTGCTAGCACCTTCTCTGTGCCTGTTCACATTGCTTCGCAGAATCGCTTTTGTGCAGAAAACAGTAACACTTGTTCAGAACGAAAGAAAGCACAGAGCCCCAGATTTGTTGTTGTCCTGGAGAGCTTGCAGAGCACTGGGGAAAGGCAGGCAGAGAATTCCCTGCTAGCACCTTCTCTGTGCCTGGGAAGCACAAGTGTTCACATTGCTTCGCAGAATCGCTTTTCTGCAGAAAACAGTAACACTTGTTCAGAACGAAAGAAAGCACAGAGCCCCAGATTTTATGTTGTCCTGGAGACCTTGCAGAGCACTGGGGAAAGGCAGGCAGAGAATTCCCTGCTAGCACCTTCTCTGTGCCTGGGAAGCAGAAGTGTTCACATTGCTTCGCAGAATCGCTTTTGTGCAGAAAACAGTAACACTTGTTCAGAACGAAAGAAAGCACAGAGCCCCAGATTTGCCGTTGTCCTGGAGAGCTTGCAGAGCACTGGGGAAAGGCAGGCAGAGAATTCCCTGCTAGCACCTTCTCTGTGCCTGGGAAGCACAAGTGTTCACATTGCTTCGCAGAATCGCTTTTGTGCAGAAAACAGTAACACTTGTTCAGAATGAAAGAAAGCACAGAGCCCCAGATTTTATGTTGTCCTGGAGAGCTTGCAGAGCACTGGGGAAAGGCAGGCAGAGAATTCCCTGCTAGCACCTTCTCTGTGCCTGTTCACATTGCTTGGCAGAATCGCTTTTGTGCAGAAAACAGTAACACTTGTTCAGAACGAAAGAAAGCAGAGAGCCCCAGATTTTATGTTGTCCTGGAGAGCTTGCAGAGCACTGGGGAAAGGCAGGCAGAGAATTCCCTGCTAGCACCTTCTCTGTGCCTGGGAAGCAGAAGTGTTCACATTGCTTCGCAGAATCGCTTTTGTGCAGAAAACAGTAACACTTGTTCAGAACGAAAGAAAGCACAGAGCCCCAGATTTTATGTTGTCCTGGAGAGCTTGCAGAGCACTGGGGAAAGGCAGGCAGAGAATTCCCTGCTAGCACCTTCTCTGTGCCTGGGAAGCACAAGTGTTCACATTGCTTCGCAGAATCGCTTTTGTGCAGAAAACAGTAACACTTGTTCAGAACGAAAGAAAGCACAGAGCCCCAGATTTTATGTTGTCCTGGAGACCTTGCAGAGCACTGGGGAAAGGCAGGCAGAGAATTCCCTGCTAGCACCTTCTCTGTGCCTGTTCAGATTGCTTCGCAGAATCGCTTTTGTGCAGAAAACAGTAACACTTCTTCAGAACGAAAGAAAGCACAGAGCCCCAGATTTTATGTTGTCCTGGAGAGCTTGCAGAGCACTGGGGAAAGGCAGGCAGAGAATTCCCTGCTAGCACCTTCTCTGTGCCTGGGAAGCACAAGTGTTCACATTGCTTCGCAGAATCGCTTTTGTGCAGAAAACAGTAACACTTGTTCAGAACGAAAGAAAGCACAGAGCCCCAGATTTTATGTTGTCCTGGAGAGCTTGCAGAGCACTGGGGAAAGGCAGGCAGAGAATTCCCTGCTAGCACCTTCTCTGTGCCTGGGAAGCACAAGTGTTCACATTGCTTCGCAGAATCGCTTTTGTGCAGAAAACAGTAACTCTTGGTCAGGAAGAAAGAAAGCACAGAGCCCCAGATTTTATGTTGTCCTGGAGAGCTTGCAGAGCACTGGGGAAAGGCAGGCAGAGAATTCCCTGCTAGCACCTTCTCTGTGCCTGGGAAGCACAAGTGTTCACATTGCTTCGCAGAATCGCTTTTGTGCAGAAAACAGTAACACTTGTTCAGAACGAAAGAAAGCACAGAGCCCCAGATTTTATGTTGTCCTGGAGAGCTTGCAGAGCACTGGGGAAAGGCAGGCAGAGAATTCCCTGCTAGCACCTTCTCTGTGCCTGGGAAGCACAAGTGTTCACATTGCTTCGCAGAATCGCTTTTGTGCAGAAAACAGTAACTCTTGGTCAGGAAGAAAGAAAGCACAGAGCCCCAGATTTTATGTTGTCCTGGAGAGCTTGCAGAGCACTGGGGAAAGGCAGGCAGAGAATTCCCTGCTAGCACCTTCTCTGTGCCTGGGAAGCACAAGTGTTCACATTGCTTCGCAGAATCGCTTTTGTGCAGAAAACAGTAACACTTGTTCAGAACGAAAGAAAGCACAGAGCCCCAGATTTTATGTTGTCCTGGAGAGCTTGCAGAGCACTGGGGAAAGGCAGGCAGAGAATTCCCTGCTAGCACCTTCTCTGTGCCTGGGAAGCACAAGTGTTCACATTGCTTGGCAGAATCGCTTTTGTGCAGAAAACAGTAACACTTGTTCAGAACGAAAGAAAGCACAGAGCCCCAGATTTGCTGTTGTCCTGGAGAGCTTGCAGAGCACTGGGGAAAGGCAGGCAGAGAATTCCCTGCTAGCACCTTCTCTGTGCCTGGGAAGCACAAGTGTTCACATTGCTTCGCAGAATCGCTTTTGTGCAGAAAACAGTAACTCTTGGTCAGGAAGAAAGAAAGCACAGAGCCCCAGATTTTATGTTGTCCTGGAGAGCTTGCAGAGCACTGGGGAAAGGCAGGCAGAGAATTCCCTGCTAGCACCTTCTCTGTGCCTGGGAAGCACAAGTGTTCACATTGCTTGGCAGAATCGCTTTTGTGCAGAAAACAGTAACACTTGTTCAGAACGAAAGAAAGCACAGAGCCCCAGATTTTATGTTGTCCTGGAGAGCTTGCAGAGCACTGGGGAAAGGCAGGCAGAGAATTCCCTGCTAGCACCTTCTCTGTGCCTGGGAAGCACAAGTGTTCACATTGCTTCGCAGAATCGCTTTTGTGCAGAAAACAGTAACTCTTGGTCAGGAAGAAAGAAAGCACAGAGCCCCAGATTTTATGTTGTCCTGGAGAGCTTGCAGAGCACTGGGGAAAGGCAGGCAGAGAATTCCCTGCTAGCACCTTCTCTGTGCCTGGGAAGCACAAGTGTTCACATTGCTTCGCAGAATCGCTTTTGTGCAGAAAACAGTAACACTTGTTCAGAACGAAAGAAAGCACAGAGCCCCAGATTTTATGTTGTCCTGGAGAGCTTGCAGAGCACTGGGGAAAGGCAGGCAGAGAATTCCCTGCTAGCACCTTCTCTGTGCCTGGGAAGCACAAGTGTTCACATTGCTTGGCAGAATCGCTTTTGTGCAGAAAACAGTAACACTTGTTCAGAACGAAAGAAAGCACAGAGCCCCAGATTTTATGTTGTCCTGGAGAGCTTGCAGAGCACTGGGGAAAGGCAGACAGAGAATTCCCTGCTAGCACCTTCTCTGTGCCTGGGAAGCACAAGTGTTCACATTGCTTCGCAGAATCGCTTTTGTGCAGAAAACAGTAACACTTGTTCAGAACGAAAGAAAGCACAGAGCCCCAGATTTTATGTTGTCCTGGAGAGCTTGCAGAGCACTGGGGAAAGGCAGGCAGAGAATTCCCTGCTAGCACCTTCTCTGTGCCTGGGAAGCACAAGTGTTCACATTGCTTCGCAGAATCGCTTTTGTGCAGAAAACAGTAACTCTTGGTCAGGAAGAAAGAAAGCACAGAGCCCCAGATTTTATGTTGTCCTGGAGAGCTTGCAGAGCACTGGGGAAAGGCAGGCAGAGAATTCCCTGCTAGCACCTTCTCTGTGCCTGGGAAGCACAAGTGTTCACATTGCTTCGCAGAATCGCTTTTGTGCAGAAAACAGTAACACTTGTTCAGAACGAAAGAAAGCACAGAGCCCCAGATTTTATGTTGTCCTGGAGAGCTTGCAGAGCACTGGGGAAAGGCAGGCAGAGAATTCCCTGCTAGCACCTTCTCTGTGCCTGTTCACATTGCTTCGCAGAATCGCTTTTGTGCAGAAAACAGTAACACTTGTTCAGAACGAAAGAAAGCACAGAGCCCCAGATTTGTTGTTGTCCTGGAGAGCTTGCGGAGCACTGGGGAAAGGCAGGCAGAGAATTCCCTGCTAGCACCTTCTCTGTGCCTGGGAAGCACAAGTGTTCACATTGCTTCGCAGAATCGCTTTTGTGCAGAAAACAGTAACACTTGTTCAGAACGAAAGAAAGCACAGAGCCCCAGATTTTATGTTGTCCTGGAGAGCTTGCAGAGCACTGGGGAAAGGCAGGCAGAGAATTCCCTGCTAGCACCTTCTCTGTGCCTGGGAAGCACAAGTGTTCACATTGCTTGGCAGAATCGCTTTTGTGCAGAAAACAGTAACACTTGTTCAGAACGAAAGAAAGCACAGAGCCCCAGATTTTATGTTGTCCTGGAGAGCTTGCAGAGCACTGGGGAAAGGCAGACAGAGAATTCCCTGCTAGCACCTTCTCTGTGCCTGGGAAGCACAAGTGTTCACATTGCTTCGCAGAATCGCTTTTGTGCAGAAAACAGTAACACTTGTTCAGAACGAAAGAAAGCACAGAGCCCCAGATTTTATGTTGTCCTGGAGAGCTTGCAGAGCACTGGGGAAAGGCAGGCAGAGAATTCCCTGCTAGCACCTTCTCTGTGCCTGGGAAGCACAAGTGTTCACATTGCTTCGCAGAATCGCTTTTGTGCAGAAAACAGTAACACTTGTTCAGAACGAAAGAAAGCACAGAGCCCCAGATTTTATGTTGTCCTGGAGAGCTTGCAGAGCACTGGGGAAAGGCAGGCAGAGAATTCCCTGCTAGCACCTTCTCTGTGCCTGGGAAGCACAAGTGTTCACATTGCTTCGCAGAATCGCTTTTGTGCAGAAAACAGTAACACTTGGTCAGGAAGAAAGAAAGCACAGAGCCCCAGATTTTATGTTGTCCTGGAGAGCTTGCAGAGCACTGGGGAAAGGCAGGCAGAGAATTCCCTGCTAGCACCTTCTCTGTGCCTGGGAAGCACAAGTGTTCACATTGCTTGGCAGAATCGCTTTTGTGCAGAAAACAGTAACACTTGTTCAGAACGAAAGAAAGCACAGAGCCCCAGATTTTATGTTGTCCTGGAGAGCTTGCAGAGCACTGGGGAAAGGCAGGCAGAGAATTCCCTGCTAGCACCTTCTCTGTGCCTGGGAAGCACAAGTGTTCACATTGCTTCGCAGAATCGCTTTTGTGCAGAAAACAGTAACTCTTGGTCAGGAAGAAAGAAAGCACAGAGCCCCAGATTTTATGTTGTCCTGGAGAGCTTGCAGAGCACTGGGGAAAGGCAGGCAGAGAATTCCCTGCTAGCACCTTCTCTGTGCCTGGGAAGCAGAAGTGTTCACATTGCTTCGCAGAATCGCTTTTGTGCAGAAAACAGTAACACTTGTTCAGAACGAAAGAAAGCACAGAGCCCCAGATTTTATGTTGTCCTGGAGAGCTTGCAGAGCACTGGGGAAAGGCAGGCAGAGAATTCCCTGCTAGCACCTTCTCTGTGCCTGGGAAGCACAAGTGTTCACATTGCTTCGCAGAATCGCTTTTGTGCAGAAAACAGTAACACTTGTTCAGAACGAAAGAAAGCACAGAGCCCCAGATTTTATGTTGTCCTGGAGAGCTTGCAGAGCACTGGGGAAAGGCAGGCAGAGAATTCCCTGCTAGCACCTTCTCTGTGCCTGGGAAGCACAAGTGTTCACATTGCTTGGCAGAATCGCTTTTGTGCAGAAAACAGTAACACTTGTTCAGAACGAAAGAAAGCACAGAGCCCCAGATTTTATGTTGTCCTGGAGAGCTTGCAGAGCACTGGGGAAAGGCAGGCAGAGAATTCCCTGCTAGCACCTTCTCTGTGCCTGGGAAGCACAAGTGTTCACATTGCTTCGCAGAATCGCTTTTGTGCAGAAAACAGTAACACTTGGTCAGGAAGAAAGAAAGCACAGAGCCCCAGATTTTATGTTGTCCTGGAGAGCTTGCAGAGCACTGGGGAAAGGCAGGCAGAGAATTCCCTCCTAGCACCTTCTCTGTGCCTGGGAAGCACAAGTGTTCACATTGCTTCGCAGAATCGCTTTTGTGCAGAAAACAGTAACACTTGTTCAGAACGAAAGAAAGCACAGAGCCCCAGATTTGCTGTTGTCCTGGAGAGCTTGCAGAGCACTGGGGAAAGGCAGGCAGAGAATTCCCTGCTAGCACCTTCTCTGTGCCTGGGAAGCACAAGTGTTCACATTGCTTCGCAGAATCGCTTTTGTGCAGAAAACAGTAACACTTGTTCAGAACGAAAGAAAGCACAGAGCCCCAGATTTTATGTTGTCCTGGAGAGCTTGCAGAGCACTGGGGAAAGGCAGGCAGAGAATTCCCTGCTAGCACCTTCTCTGTGCCTGGGAAGCACAAGTGTTCACATTGCTTCGCAGAATCGCTTTTGTGCAGAAAACAGTAACACTTGTTCAGAACGAAAGAAAGCACAGAGCCCCAGATTTTATGTTGTCCTGGAGAGCTTGCAGAGCACTGGGGAAAGGCAGGCAGAGAATTCCCTGCTAGCACCTTCTCTGTGCCTGGGAAGCACAAGTGTTCACATTGCTTCGCAGAATCGCTTTTGTGCAGAAAACAGTAACACTTGTTCAGAACGAAAGAAAGCACAGAGCCCCAGATTTGCTGTTGTCCTGGAGAGCTTGCAGAGCACTGGGGAAAGGCAGGCAGAGAATTCCCTGCTAGCACCTTCTCTGTGCCTGGGAAGCACAAGTGTTCACATTGCTTCGCAGAATCGCTTTTGTGCAGAAAACAGTAACACTTGTTCAGAACGAAAGAAAGCACAGAGCCCCAGATTTTATGTTGTCCTGGAGAGCTTGCAGAGCACTGGGGAAAGGCAGGCAGAGAATTCCCTGCTAGCACCTTCTCTGTGCCTGGGAAGCACAAGTGTTCACATTGCTTGGCAGAATCGCTTTTGTGCAGAAAACAGTAACACTTGTTCAGAACGAAAGAAAGCACAGAGCCCCAGATTTTATGTTGTCCTGGAGAGCTTGCAGAGCACTGGGGAAAGGCAGGCAGAGAATTCCCTGCTAGCACCTTCTCTGTGCCTGGGAAGCACAAGTGTTCACATTGCTTCGCAGAATCGCTTTTGTGCAGAAAACAGTAACTCTTGGTCAGGAAGAAAGAAAGCACAGAGCCCCAGATTTTATGTTGTCCTGGAGAGCTTGCAGAGCACTGGGGAAAGGCAGGCAGAGAATTCCCTGCTAGCACCTTCTCTGTGCCTGGGAAGCACAAGTGTTCACATTGCTTCGCAGAATCGCTTTTGTGCAGAAAACAGTAACACTTGTTCAGAACGAAAGAAAGCACAGAGCCCCAGATTTTATGTTGTCCTGGAGAGCTTGCAGAGCACTGGGGAAAGGCAGGCAGAGAATTCCCTGCTAGCACCTTCTCTGTGCCTGGGAAGCAGAAGTGTTCACATTGCTTCGCAGAATCGCTTTTGTGCAGAAAACAGTAACACTTGTTCAGAACGAAAGAAAGCACAGAGCCCCAGATTTTATGTTGTCCTGGAGAGCTTGCAGAGCACTGGGGAAAGGCAGGCAGAGAATTCCCTGCTAGCACCTTCTCTGTGCCTGTTCACATTGCTTCGCAGAATCGCTTTTGTGCAGAAAACAGTAACACTTGTTCAGAACGAAAGAAAGCACAGAGCCCCAGATTTGTTGTTGTCCTGGAGAGCTTGCGGAGCACTGGGGAAAGGCAGGCAGAGAATTCCCTGCTAGCACCTTCTCTGTGCCTGGGAAGCACAAGTGTTCACATTGCTTCGCAGAATCGCTTTTGTGCAGAAAACAGTAACTCTTGGTCAGGAAGAAAGAAAGCACAGAGCCCCAGATTTTATGTTGTCCTGGAGAGCTTGCAGAGCACTGGGGAAAGGCAGGCAGAGAATTCCCTGCTAGCACCTTCTCTGTGCCTGGGAAGCAGAAGTGTTCACATTGCTTCGCAGAATCGCTTTTGTGCAGAAAACAGTAACACTTGTTCAGAACAAAAGAAAGCACAGAGCCCCAGATTTTATGTTGTCCTGGAGAGCTTGCAGAGCACTGGGGAAAGGCAGGCAGAGAATTCCCTGCTAGCACCTTCTCTGTGCCTGGGAAGCACAAGTGTTCACATTGCTTGGCAGAATCGCTTTTGTGCAGAAAACACTAACACTTGTTCAGAACGAAATAAAGCACAGAGCCCCAGATTTTATGTTGTCCTGGAGAGCTTGCAGAGCACTGGGGAAAGGCAGGCAGAGAATTCCCTGCTAGCACCTTCTCTGTGCCTGGGAAGCACAAGTGTTCACATTGCTTCGCAGAATCGCTTTTGTGCAGAAAACAGTAACTCTTGGTCAGGAAGAAAGAAAGCACAGAGCCCCAGATTTTATGTTGTCCTGGAGAGCTTGCAGAGCACTGGGGAAAGGCAGGCAGAGAATTCCCTGCTAGCACCTTCTCTGTGCCTGGGAAGCAGAAGTGTTCACATTGCTTCGCAGAATCGCTTTTGTGCAGAAAACAGTAACACTTGTTCAGAACGAAAGAAAGCACAGAGCCCCAGATTTTATGTTGTCCTGGAGAGCTTGCAGAGCACTGGGGAAAGGCAGGCAGAGAATTCCCTGCTAGCACCTTCTCTGTGCCTGGGAAGCACAAGTGTTCACATTGCTTCGCAGAATCGCTTTTGTGCAGAAAACAGTAACACTGTTCAGAACGAAAGAAAGCACAGAGCCCCAGATTTTATGTTGTCCTGGAGAGCTTGCAGAGCACTGGGGAAAGGCAGGCAGAGAATTCCCTGCTAGCACCTTCTCTGTGCCTGGGAAGCACAAGTGTTCACATTGCTTGGCAGAATCGCTTTTGTGCAGAAAACAGTAACACTTGTTCAGAACGAAAGAAAGCACAGAGCCCCAGATTTTATGTTGTCCTGGAGAGCTTGCAGAGCACTGGGGAAAGGCAGGCAGAGAATTCCCTGCTAGCACCTTCTCTGTGCCTGGGAAGCACAAGTGTTCACATTGCTTCGCAGAATCGCTTTTGTGCAGAAAACAGTAACACTTGGTCAGGAAGAAAGAAAGCACAGAGCCCCAGATTTTATGTTGTCCTGGAGAGCTTGCAGAGCACTGGGGAAAGGCAGGCAGAGAATTCCCTCCTAGCACCTTCTCTGTGCCTGGGAAGCAGAAGTGTTCACATTGCTTCGCAGAATCGCTTTTGTGCAGAAAACAGTAACACTTGTTCAGAACGAAAGAAAGCACAGAGCCCCAGATTTGCTGTTGTCCTGGAGAGCTTGCAGAGCACTGGGGAAAGGCAGGCAGAGAATTCCCTGCTAGCACCTTCTCTGTGCCTGGGAAGCACAAGTGTTCACATTGCTTCGCAGAATCGCTTTTGTGCAGAAAACAGTAACACTTGTTCAGAACGAAAGAAAGCACAGAGCCCCAGATTTTATGTTGTCCTGGAGAGCTTGCAGAGCACTGGGGAAAGGCAGGCAGAGAATTCCCTGCTAGCACCTTCTCTGTGCCTGGGAAGCAGAAGTGTTCACATTGCTTCGCAGAATCGCTTTTGTGCAGAAAACAGTAACACTTGTTCAGAACGAAAGAAAGCACAGAGCCCCAGATTTGCTGTTGTCCTGGAGAGCTTGCAGAGCACTGGGGAAAGGCAGGCAGAGAATTCCCTGCTAGCACCTTCTCTGTGCCTGGGAAGCACAAGTGTTCACATTGCTTCGCAGAATCGCTTTTGTGCAGAAAACAGTAACACTTGTTCAGAACGAAAGAAAGCACAGAGCCCCAGATTTTATGTTGTCCTGGAGAGCTTGCAGAGCACTGGGGAAAGGCAGGCAGAGAATTCCCTGCTAGCACCTTCTCTGTGCCTGGGAAGCACAAGTGTTCACATTGCTTGGCAGAATCGCTTTTGTGCAGAAAACAGTAACACTTGTTCAGAACGAAAGAAAGCACAGAGCCCCAGATTTTATGTTGTCCTGGAGAGCTTGCAGAGCACTGGGGAAAGGCAGGCAGAGAATTCCCTGCTAGCACCTTCTCTGTGCCTGGGAAGCACAAGTGTTCACATTGCTTCGCAGAATCGCTTTTGTGCAGAAAACAGTAACTCTTGGTCAGGAAGAAAGAAAGCACAGAGCCCCAGATTTTATGTTGTCCTGGAGAGCTTGCAGAGCACTGGGGAAAGGCAGGCAGAGAATTCCCTGCTAGCACCTTCTCTGTGCCTGGGAAGCACAAGTGTTCACATTGCTTCGCAGAATCGCTTTTGTGCAGAAAACAGTAACACTTGTTCAGAACGAAAGAAAGCACAGAGCCCCAGATTTTATGTTGTCCTGGAGAGCTTGCAGAGCACTGGGGAAAGGCAGGCAGAGAATTCCCTGCTAGCACCTTCTCTGTGCCTGGGAAGCAGAAGTGTTCACATTGCTTCGCAGAATCGCTTTTGTGCAGAAAACAGTAACACTTGTTCAGAACGAAAGAAAGCACAGAGCCCCAGATTTTATGTTGTCCTGGAGAGCTTGCAGAGCACTGGGGAAAGGCAGGCAGAGAATTCCCTGCTAGCACCTTCTCTGTGCCTGTTCACATTGCTTCGCAGAATCGCTTTTGTGCAGAAAACAGTAACACTTGTTCAGAACGAAAGAAAGCACAGAGCCCCAGATTTGTTGTTGTCCTGGAGAGCTTGCGGAGCACTGGGGAAAGGCAGGCAGAGAATTCCCTGCTAGCACCTTCTCTGTGCCTGGGAAGCACAAGTGTTCACATTGCTTCGCAGAATCGCTTTTGTGCAGAAAACAGTAACTCTTGGTCAGGAAGAAAGAAAGCACAGAGCCCCAGATTTTATGTTGTCCTGGAGAGCTTGCAGAGCACTGGGGAAAGGCAGGCAGAGAATTCCCTGCTAGCACCTTCTCTGTGCCTGGGAAGCAGAAGTGTTCACATTGCTTCGCAGAATCGCTTTTGTGCAGAAAACAGTAACACTTGTTCAGAACAAAAGAAAGCACAGAGCCCCAGATTTTATGTTGTCCTGGAGAGCTTGCAGAGCACTGGGGAAAGGCAGGCAGAGAATTCCCTGCTAGCACCTTCTCTGTGCCTGGGAAGCACAAGTGTTCACATTGCTTGGCAGAATCGCTTTTGTGCAGAAAACACTAACACTTGTTCAGAACGAAATAAAGCACAGAGCCCCAGATTTTATGTTGTCCTGGAGAGCTTGCAGAGCACTGGGGAAAGGCAGGCAGAGAATTCCCTGCTAGCACCTTCTCTGTGCCTGGGAAGCACAAGTGTTCACATTGCTTCGCAGAATCGCTTTTGTGCAGAAAACAGTAACTCTTGGTCAGGAAGAAAGAAAGCACAGAGCCCCAGATTTTATGTTGTCCTGGAGAGCTTGCAGAGCACTGGGGAAAGGCAGGCAGAGAATTCCCTGCTAGCACCTTCTCTGTGCCTGGGAAGCAGAAGTGTTCACATTGCTTCGCAGAATCGCTTTTGTGCAGAAAACAGTAACACTTGTTCAGAACGAAAGAAAGCACAGAGCCCCAGATTTTATGTTGTCCTGGAGAGCTTGCAGAGCACTGGGGAAAGGCAGGCAGAGAATTCCCTGCTAGCACCTTCTCTGTGCCTGGGAAGCACAAGTGTTCACATTGCTTCGCAGAATCGCTTTTGTGCAGAAAACAGTAACACTGTTCAGAACGAAAGAAAGCACAGAGCCCCAGATTTTATGTTGTCCTGGAGAGCTTGCAGAGCACTGGGGAAAGGCAGGCAGAGAATTCCCTGCTAGCACCTTCTCTGTGCCTGGGAAGCACAAGTGTTCACATTGCTTGGCAGAATCGCTTTTGTGCAGAAAACAGTAACACTTGTTCAGAACGAAAGAAAGCACAGAGCCCCAGATTTTATGTTGTCCTGGAGAGCTTGCAGAGCACTGGGGAAAGGCAGGCAGAGAATTCCCTGCTAGCACCTTCTCTGTGCCTGGGAAGCACAAGTGTTCACATTGCTTCGCAGAATCGCTTTTGTGCAGAAAACAGTAACACTTGGTCAGGAAGAAAGAAAGCACAGAGCCCCAGATTTTATGTTGTCCTGGAGAGCTTGCAGAGCACTGGGGAAAGGCAGGCAGAGAATTCCCTCCTAGCACCTTCTCTGTGCCTGGGAAGCAGAAGTGTTCACATTGCTTCGCAGAATCGCTTTTGTGCAGAAAACAGTAACACTTGTTCAGAACGAAAGAAAGCACAGAGCCCCAGATTTGCTGTTGTCCTGGAGAGCTTGCAGAGCACTGGGGAAAGGCAGGCAGAGAATTCCCTGCTAGCACCTTCTCTGTGCCTGGGAAGCACAAGTGTTCACATTGCTTCGCAGAATCGCTTTTGTGCAGAAAACAGTAACACTTGTTCAGAACGAAAGAAAGCACAGAGCCCCAGATTTTATGTTGTCCTGGAGAGCTTGCAGAGCACTGGGGAAAGGCAGGCAGAGAATTCCCTGCTAGCACCTTCTCTGTGCCTGGGAAGCACAAGTGTTCACATTGCTTCGCAGAATCGCTTTTGTGCAGAAAACAGTAACACTTGTTCAGAACGAAAGAAAGCACAGAGCCCCAGATTTTATGTTGTCCTGGAGAGCTTGCAGAGCACTGGGGAAAGGCAGGCAGAGAATTCCCTGCTAGCACCTTCTCTGTGCCTGGGAAGCACAAGTGTTCACATTGCTTCGCAGAATCGCTTTTGTGCAGAAAACAGTAACACTTGTTCAGAACGAAAGAAAGCACAGAGCCCCAGATTTGCTGTTGTCCTGGAGAGCTTGCAGAGCACTGGGGAAAGGCAGGCAGAGAATTCCCTGCTAGCACCTTCTCTGTGCCTGGGAAGCACAAGTGTTCACATTGCTTCGCAGAATCGCTTTTGTGCAGAAAACAGTAACACTTGTTCAGAACGAAAGAAAGCACAGAGCCCCAGATTTTATGTTGTCCTGGAGAGCTTGCAGAGCACTGGGGAAAGGCAGGCAGAGAATTCCCTGCTAGCACCTTCTCTGTGCCTGGGAAGCACAAGTGTTCACATTGCTTGGCAGAATCGCTTTTGTGCAGAAAACAGTAACACTTGTTCAGAACGAAAGAAAGCACAGAGCCCCAGATTTTATGTTGTCCTGGAGAGCTTGCAGAGCACTGGGGAAAGGCAGACAGAGAATTCCCTGCTAGCACCTTCTCTGTGCCTGGGAAGCACAAGTGTTCACATTGCTTCGAAGAATCGCTTTTGTGCAGAAAACAGTAACACTTGTTCAGAACGAAAGAAAGCACAGAGCCCCAGATTTTATGTTGTCCTGGAGAGCTTGCAGAGCACTGGGGAAAGGCAGGCAGAGAATTCCCTGCTAGCACCTTCTCTGTGCCTGGGAAGCAGAAGTGTTCACATTGCTTCGCAGAATCGCTTTTGTGCAGAAAACAGTAACACTTGTTCAGAACGAAAGAAAGCACAGAGCCCCAGATTTTATGTTGTCCTGGAGAGCTTGCAGAGCACTGGGGAAAGGCAGGCAGAGAATTCCCTGCTAGCACCTTCTCTGTGCCTGGGAAGCACAAGTGTTCACATTGCTTCCAGAATTGCTTTTGTGCAGAAAACACTAACACTTGTTCAGAACGAAATAAAGCACAGAGCCCCAGATTTTATGTTGTCCTGGAGAGCTTGCAGAGCACTGGGGAAAGGCAGGCAGAGAATTCCCTGCTAGCACCTTCTCTGTGCCTGGGAAGCACAAGTGTTCACATTGCTTCGCAGAATCGCTTTTGTGCAGAAAACAGTAACACTTGTTCAGAACGAAAGAAAGCACAGAGCCCCAGATTTGCTGTTGTCCTGGAGAGCTTGCAGAGCACTGGGGAAAGGCAGGCAGAGAATTCCCTGCTAGCACCTTCTCTGTGCCTGGGAAGCACAAGTGTTCACATTGCTTCGCAGAATCGCTTTTGTGCAGAAAACAGTAACACTTGTTCAGAACGAAAGAAAGCACAGAGCCCCAGATTTTATGTTGTCCTGGAGAGCTTGCAGAGCACTGGGGAAAGGCAGGCAGAGAATTCCCTGCTAGCACCTTCTCTGTGCCTGGGAAGCACAAGTGTTCACATTGCTTCGCAGAATCGCTTTTGTGCAGAAAACAGTAACACTTGTTCAGAACGAAAGAAAGCACAGAGCCCCAGATTTTATGTTGTCCTGGAGAGCTTGCAGAGCACTGGGGAAAGGCAGGCAGAGAATTCCCTGCTAGCACCTTCTCTGTGCCTGGGAAGCACAAGTGTTCACATTGCTTCGCAGAATCGCTTTTGTGCAGAAAACAGTAACACTTGTTCAGAACGAAAGAAAGCACAGAGCCCCAGATTTTATGTTGTCCTGGAGAGCTTGCAGAGCACTGGGGAAAGGCAGGCAGAGAATTCCCTGCTAGCACCTTCTCTGTGCCTGGGAAGCACAAGTGTTCACATTGCTTCGCAGAATCGCTTTTGTGCAGAAAACAGTAACACTTGTTCAGAACGAAAGAAAGCACAGAGCCCCAGATTTTATGTTGTCCTGGAGAGCTTGCAGAGCACTGGGGAAAGGCAGGCAGAGAATTCCCTGCTAGCACTTTCTCTGTGCCTGGGAAGCACAAGTGTTCACATTGCTTCCAGAATTGCTTTTGTGCAGAAAACACTAACACTTGTTCAGAACGAAATAAAGCACAGAGCCCCAGATTTTATGTTGTCCTGGAGAGCTTGCAGAGCACTGGGGAAAGGCAGGCAGAGAATTCCCTGCTAGCACCTTCTCTGTGCCTGGGAAGCACAAGTGTTCACATTGCTTCGCAGAATCGCTTTTGTGCAGAAAACAGTAACACTTGTTCAGAATGAAAGAAAGCACAGAGCCCCAGATTTGCTGTTGTCCTGAAGAGCTTGCAGAGCACTGGGGAAAGGCAGGCAGAGAATTCCCTGCTAGCACCTTCTCTGTGCCTGTTCACATTGCTTGGCAGAATCGCTTTTGTGCAGAAAACAGTAACACTTGTTCAGAACGAAAGAAAGCAGAGAGCCCCAGATTTTATGTTGTCCTGGAGAGCTTGCAGAGCACTGGGGAAAGGCAGGCAGAGAATTCCCTGCTAGCACCTTCTCTGTGCCTGGGAAGCAGAAGTGTTCACATTGCTTCGCAGAATCGCTTTTGTGCAGAAAACAGTAACACTTGTTCAGAACGAAAGAAAGCACAGAGCCCCAGATTTTATGTTGTCCTGGAGAGCTTGCAGAGCACTGGGGAAAGGCAGGCAGAGAATTCCCTGCTAGCACCTTCTCTGTGCCTGGGAAGCAGAAGTGTTCACATTGCTTCGCAGAATCGCTTTTGTGCAGAAAACAGTAACACTTGTTCAGAACGAAAGAAAGCACAGAGCCCCAGATTTTATGTTGTCCTGGAGACCTTGCAGAGCACTGGGGAAAGGCAGGCAGAGAATTCCCTGCTAGCACCTTCTCTGTGCCTGTTCACATTGCTTCGCAGAATCGCTTTTGTGCAGAAAACAGTAACACTTGTTCAGAACGAAAGAAAGCACAGAGCCCCAGATTTTATGTTGTCCTGGAGAGCTTGCAGAGCACTGGGGAAAGGCAGGCAGAGAATTCCCTGCTAGCACCTTCTCTGTGCCTGGGAAGCAGAAGTGTTCACATTGCTTCGCAGAATCGCTTTTGTGCAGAAAACAGTAACACTTGTTCAGAACGAAAGAAAGCACAGAGCCCCAGATTTTATGTTGTCCTGGAGAGCTTGCAGAGCACTGGGGAAAGGCAGGCAGAGAATTCCCTGCTAGCACCTTCTCTGTGCCTGGGAAGCACAAGTGTTCACATTGCTTCGCAGAATCGCTTTTGTGCAGAAAACAGTAACTCTTGGTCAGGAAGAAAGAAAGCACAGAGCCCCAGATTTTATGTTGTCCTGGAGAGCTTGCAGAGCACTGGGGAAAGGCAGGCAGAGAATTCCCTGCTAGCACCTTCTCTGTGCCTGGGAAGCACAAGTGTTCACATTGCTTCGCAGAATCGCTTTTGTGCAGAAAACAGTAACACTTGTTCAGAACGAAAGAAAGCACAGAGCCCCAGATTTGCTGTTGTCCTGGAGAGCTTGCAGAGCACTGGGGAAAGGCAGGCAGAGAATTCCCTGCTAGCACCTTCTCTGTGCCTGGGAAGCACAAGTGTTCACATTGCTTCGCAGAATCGCTTTTGTGCAGAAAACAGTAACACTTGTTCAGAACGAAAGAAAGCACAGAGCCCCAGATTTTATGTTGTCCTGGAGAGCTTGCAGAGCACTGGGGAAAGGCAGGCAGAGAATTCCCTGCTAGCACCTTCTCTGTGCCTGGGAAGCACAAGTGTTCACATTGCTTCGCAGAATCGCTTTTGTGCAGAAAACAGTAACACTTGTTCAGAACGAAAGAAAGCACAGAGCCCCAGATTTTATGTTGTCCTGGAGAGCTTGCAGAGCACTGGGGAAAGGCAGGCAGAGAATTCCCTGCTAGCACCTTCTCTGTGCCTGGGAAGCACAAGTGTTCACATTGCTTCGCAGAATCGCTTTTGTGCAGAAAACAGTAACACTTGTTCAGAACGAAAGAAAGCACAGAGCCCCAGATTTTATGTTGTCCTGGAGAGCTTGCAGAGCACTGGGGAAAGGCAGGCAGAGAATTCCCTGCTAGCACCTTCTCTGTGCCTGGGAAGCACAAGTGTTCACATTGCTTGGCAGAATCGCTTTTGTGCAGAAAACAGTAACACTTGTTCAGAACGAAAGAAAGCACAGAGCCCCAGATTTTATGTTGTCCTGGAGAGCTTGCAGAGCACTGGGGAAAGGCAGGCAGAGAATTCCCTGCTAGCACCTTCTCTGTGCCTGGGAAGCACAAGTGTTCACATTGCTTCGCAGAATCGCTTTTGTGCAGAAAACAGTAACTCTTGGTCAGGAAGAAAGAAAGCACAGAGCCCCAGATTTTATGTTGTCCTGGAGAGCTTGCAGAGCACTGGGGAAAGGCAGGCAGAGAATTCCCTGCTAGCACCTTCTCTGTGCCTGGGAAGCACAAGTGTTCACATTGCTTCGCAGAATCGCTTTTGTGCAGAAAACAGTAACACTTGTTCAGAACGAAAGAAAGCACAGAGCCCCAGATTTTATGTTGTCCTGGAGAGCTTGCAGAGCACTGGGGAAAGGCAGGCAGAGAATTCCCTGCTAGCACCTTCTCTGTGCCTGGGAAGCACAAGTGTTCACATTGCTTCGCAGAATCGCTTTTGTGCAGAAAACAGTAACACTTGTTCAGAACGAAAGAAAGCACAGAGCCCCAGATTTGTTGTTGTCCTGGAGAGCTTGCGGAGCACTGGGGAAAGGCAGGCAGAGAATTCCCTGCTAGCACCTTCTCTGTGCCTGGGAAGCACAAGTGTTCACATTGCTTCGCAGAATCGCTTTTGTGCAGAAAACAGTAACTCTTGGTCAGGAAGAAAGAAAGCACAGAGCCCCAGATTTTATGTTGTCCTGGAGAGCTTGCAGAGCACTGGGGAAAGGCAGGCAGAGAATTCCCTGCTAGCACCTTCTCTGTGCCTGGGAAGCAGAAGTGTTCACATTGCTTCGCAGAATCGCTTTTGTGCAGAAAACAGTAACACTTGTTCAGAACAAAAGAAAGCACAGAGCCCCAGATTTGTTGTTGTCCTGGAGAGCTTGCAGAGCACTGGGGAAAGGCAGGCAGAGAATTCCCTGCTAGCACCTTCTCTGTGCCTGGGAAGCAGAAGTGTTCACATTGCTTCGCAGAATCGCTTTTGTGCAGAAAACAGTAACACTTGTTCAGAACGAAAGAAAGCACAGAGCCCCAGATTTTATGTTGTCCTGGAGAGCTTGCAGAGCACTGGGGAAAGGCAGGCAGAGAATTCCCTGCTAGCACCTTCTCTGTGCCTGGGAAGCAGAAGTGTTCACATTGCTTGGCAGAATCGCTTTTGTGCAGAAAACAGTAACACTTGTTCAGAACGAAAGAAAGCACAGAGCCCCAGATTTTATGTTGTCCTGGAGAGCTTGCAGAGCACTGGGGAAAGGCAGGCAGAGAATTCCCTGCTAGCACCTTCTCTGTGCCTGGGAAGCACAAGTGTTCACATTGCTTGGCAGAATCGCTTTTGTGCAGAAAACACTAACACTTGTTCAGAACGAAATAAAGCACAGAGCCCCAGATTTTATGTTGTCCTGGAGAGCTTGCAGAGCACTGGGGAAAGGCAGGCAGAGAATTCCCTGCTAGCACCTTCTCTGTGCCTGGGAAGCACAAGTGTTCACATTGCTTCGCAGAATCGCTTTTGTGCAGAAAACAGTAACTCTTGGTCAGGAAGAAAGAAAGCACAGAGCCCCAGATTTTATGTTGTCCTGGAGAGCTTGCAGAGCACTGGGGAAAGGCAGGCAGAGAATTCCCTGCTAGCACCTTCTCTGTGCCTGGGAAGCAGAAGTGTTCACATTGCTTCGCAGAATCGCTTTTGTGCAGAAAACAGTAACACTTGTTCAGAACGAAAGAAAGCACAGAGCCCCAGATTTTATGTTGTCCTGGAGAGCTTGCAGAGCACTGGGGAAAGGCAGGCAGAGAATTCCCTGCTAGCACCTTCTCTGTGCCTGGGAAGCACAAGTGTTCACATTGCTTCGCAGAATCGCTTTTGTGCAGAAAACAGTAACACTGTTCAGAACGAAAGAAAGCACAGAGCCCCAGATTTTATGTTGTCCTGGAGAGCTTGCAGAGCACTGGGGAAAGGCAGGCAGAGAATTCCCTGCTAGCACCTTCTCTGTGCCTGGGAAGCACAAGTGTTCACATTGCTTGGCAGAATCGCTTTTGTGCAGAAAACAGTAACACTTGTTCAGAACGAAAGAAAGCACAGAGCCCCAGATTTTATGTTGTCCTGGAGAGCTTGCAGAGCACTGGGGAAAGGCAGGCAGAGAATTCCCTGCTAGCACCTTCTCTGTGCCTGGGAAGCACAAGTGTTCACATTGCTTCGCAGAATCGCTTTTGTGCAGAAAACAGTAACACTTGGTCAGGAAGAAAGAAAGCACAGATCCCCAGATTTTATGTTGTCCTGGAGAGCTTGCAGAGCACTGGGGAAAGGCAGGCAGAGAATTCCCTCCTAGCACCTTCTCTGTGCCTGGGAAGCAGAAGTGTTCACATTGCTTCGCAGAATCGCTTTTGTGCAGAAAACAGTAACACTTGTTCAGAACGAAAGAAAGCACAGAGCCCCAGATTTGCTGTTGTCCTGGAGAGCTTGCAGAGCACTGGGGAAAGGCAGGCAGAGAATTCCCTGCTAGCACCTTCTCTGTGCCTGGGAAGCACAAGTGTTCACATTGCTTCGCAGAATCGCTTTTGTGCAGAAAACAGTAACACTTGTTCAGAACGAAAGAAAGCACAGAGCCCCAGATTTTATGTTGTCCTGGAGAGCTTGCAGAGCACTGGGGAAAGGCAGGCAGAGAATTCCCTGCTAGCACCTTCTCTGTGCCTGGGAAGCACAAGTGTTCACATTGCTTCGCAGAATCGCTTTTGTGCAGAAAACAGTAACACTTGTTCAGAACGAAAGAAAGCACAGAGCCCCAGATTTTATGTTGTCCTGGAGAGCTTGCAGAGCACTGGGGAAAGGCAGGCAGAGAATTCCCTGCTAGCACCTTCTCTGTGCCTGGGAAGCACAAGTGTTCACATTGCTTCGCAGAATCGCTTTTGTGCAGAAAACAGTAACACTTGTTCAGAACGAAAGAAAGCACAGAGCCCCAGATTTTATGTTGTCCTGGAGAGCTTGCAGAGCACTGGGGAAAGGCAGGCAGAGAATTCCCTGCTAGCACCTTCTCTGTGCCTGGGAAGCACAAGTGTTCACATTGCTTCGCAGAATCGCTTTTGTGCAGAAAACAGTAACACTTGTTCAGAACGAAAGAAAGCACAGAGCCCCAGATTTTATGTTGTCCTGGAGAGCTTGCAGAGCACTGGGGAAAGGCAGGCAGAGAATTCCCTGCTAGCACCTTCTCTGTGCCTGGGAAGCACAAGTGTTCACATTGCTTGGCAGAATCGCTTTTGTGCAGAAAACAGTAACACTTGTTCAGAACGAAAGAAAGCACAGAGCCCCAGATTTTATGTTGTCCTGGAGAGCTTGCAGAGCACTGGGGAAAGGCAGGCAGAGAATTCCCTGCTAGCACCTTCTCTGTGCCTGGGAAGCACAAGTGTTCACATTGCTTCGCAGAATCGCTTTTGTGCAGAAAACAGTAACTCTTGGTCAGGAAGAAAGAAAGCACAGAGCCCCAGATTTTATGTTGTCCTGGAGAGCTTGCAGAGCACTGGGGAAAGGCAGGCAGAGAATTCCCTGCTAGCACCTTCTCTGTGCCTGGGAAGCACAAGTGTTCACATTGCTTCGCAGAATCGCTTTTGTGCAGAAAACAGTAACACTTGTTCAGAACGAAAGAAAGCACAGAGCCCCAGATTTTATGTTGTCCTGGAGAGCTTGCAGAGCACTGGGGAAAGGCAGGCAGAGAATTCCCTGCTAGCACCTTCTCTGTGCCTGGGAAGCACAAGTGTTCACATTGCTTCGCAGAATCGCTTTTGTGCAGAAAACAGTAACACTTGTTCAGAACGAAAGAAAGCACAGAGCCCCAGATTTGTTGTTGTCCTGGAGAGCTTGCGGAGCACTGGGGAAAGGCAGGCAGAGAATTCCCTGCTAGCACCTTCTCTGTGCCTGGGAAGCACAAGTGTTCACATTGCTTCGCAGAATCGCTTTTGTGCAGAAAACAGTAACTCTTGGTCAGGAAGAAAGAAAGCACAGAGCCCCAGATTTTATGTTGTCCTGGAGAGCTTGCAGAGCACTGGGGAAAGGCAGGCAGAGAATTCCCTGCTAGCACCTTCTCTGTGCCTGGGAAGCAGAAGTGTTCACATTGCTTCGCAGAATCGCTTTTGTGCAGAAAACAGTAACACTTGTTCAGAACAAAAGAAAGCACAGAGCCCCAGATTTGTTGTTGTCCTGGAGAGCTTGCAGAGCACTGGGGAAAGGCAGGCAGAGAATTCCCTGCTAGCACCTTCTCTGTGCCTGGGAAGCAGAAGTGTTCACATTGCTTCGCAGAATCGCTTTTGTGCAGAAAACAGTAACACTTGTTCAGAACGAAAGAAAGCACAGAGCCCCAGATTTTATGTTGTCCTGGAGAGCTTGCAGAGCACTGGGGAAAGGCAGGCAGAGAATTCCCTGCTAGCACCTTCTCTGTGCCTGGGAAGCAGAAGTGTTCACATTGCTTGGCAGAATCGCTTTTGTGCAGAAAACAGTAACACTTGTTCAGAACGAAAGAAAGCACAGAGCCCCAGATTTTATGTTGTCCTGGAGAGCTTGCAGAGCACTGGGGAAAGGCAGGCAGAGAATTCCCTGCTAGCACCTTCTCTGTGCCTGGGAAGCACAAGTGTTCACATTGCTTGGCAGAATCGCTTTTGTGCAGAAAACACTAACACTTGTTCAGAACGAAATAAAGCACAGAGCCCCAGATTTTATGTTGTCCTGGAGAGCTTGCAGAGCACTGGGGAAAGGCAGGCAGAGAATTCCCTGCTAGCACCTTCTCTGTGCCTGGGAAGCACAAGTGTTCACATTGCTTCGCAGAATCGCTTTTGTGCAGAAAACAGTAACTCTTGGTCAGGAAGAAAGAAAGCACAGAGCCCCAGATTTTATGTTGTCCTGGAGAGCTTGCAGAGCACTGGGGAAAGGCAGGCAGAGAATTCCCTGCTAGCACCTTCTCTGTGCCTGGGAAGCAGAAGTGTTCACATTGCTTCGCAGAATCGCTTTTGTGCAGAAAACAGTAACACTTGTTCAGAACGAAAGAAAGCACAGAGCCCCAGATTTTATGTTGTCCTGGAGAGCTTGCAGAGCACTGGGGAAAGGCAGGCAGAGAATTCCCTGCTAGCACCTTCTCTGTGCCTGGGAAGCACAAGTGTTCACATTGCTTCGCAGAATCGCTTTTGTGCAGAAAACAGTAACACTGTTCAGAACGAAAGAAAGCACAGAGCCCCAGATTTTATGTTGTCCTGGAGAGCTTGCAGAGCACTGGGGAAAGGCAGGCAGAGAATTCCCTGCTAGCACCTTCTCTGTGCCTGGGAAGCACAAGTGTTCACATTGCTTGGCAGAATCGCTTTTGTGCAGAAAACAGTAACACTTGTTCAGAACGAAAGAAAGCACAGAGCCCCAGATTTTATGTTGTCCTGGAGAGCTTGCAGAGCACTGGGGAAAGGCAGGCAGAGAATTCCCTGCTAGCACCTTCTCTGTGCCTGGGAAGCACAAGTGTTCACATTGCTTCGCAGAATCGCTTTTGTGCAGAAAACAGTAACACTTGGTCAGGAAGAAAGAAAGCACAGATCCCCAGATTTTATGTTGTCCTGGAGAGCTTGCAGAGCACTGGGGAAAGGCAGGCAGAGAATTCCCTCCTAGCACCTTCTCTGTGCCTGGGAAGCAGAAGTGTTCACATTGCTTCGCAGAATCGCTTTTGTGCAGAAAACAGTAACACTTGTTCAGAACGAAAGAAAGCACAGAGCCCCAGATTTGCTGTTGTCCTGGAGAGCTTGCAGAGCACTGGGGAAAGGCAGGCAGAGAATTCCCTGCTAGCACCTTCTCTGTGCCTGGGAAGCACAAGTGTTCACATTGCTTCGCAGAATCGCTTTTGTGCAGAAAACAGTAACACTTGTTCAGAACGAAAGAAAGCACAGAGCCCCAGATTTTATGTTGTCCTGGAGAGCTTGCAGAGCACTGGGGAAAGGCAGGCAGAGAATTCCCTGCTAGCACCTTCTCTGTGCCTGGGAAGCACAAGTGTTCACATTGCTTCGCAGAATCGCTTTTGTGCAGAAAACAGTAACACTTGTTCAGAACGAAAGAAAGCACAGAGCCCCAGATTTTATGTTGTCCTGGAGAGCTTGCAGAGCACTGGGGAAAGGCAGGCAGAGAATTCCCTGCTAGCACCTTCTCTGTGCCTGGGAAGCACAAGTGTTCACATTGCTTGGCAGAATCGCTTTTGTGCAGAAAACAGTAACACTTGTTCAGAACGAAAGAAAGCACAGAGCCCCAGATTTGCTGTTGTCCTGGAGAGCTTGCAGAGCACTGGGGAAAGGCAGGCAGAGAATTCCCTGCTAGCACCTTCTCTGTGCCTGGGAAGCACAAGTGTTCACATTGCTTCGCAGAATCGCTTTTGTGCAGAAAACAATAACACTTGTTCAGAACGAAAGAAAGCACAGAGCCCCAGATTTTATGTTGTGCTGGAGAGCTTGCAGAGCACTGGGGAAAGGCAGGCAGAGAATTCCCTGCTAGCACCTTCTCTGTGCCTGGGAAGCACAAGTGTTCACATTGCTTGGCAGAATCGCTTTTGTGCAGAAAACAGTAACACTTGTTCAGAACGAAAGAAAGCACAGAGCCCCAGATTTTATGTTGTCCTGGAGAGCTTGCAGAGCACTGGGGAAAGGCAGACAGAGAATTCCCTGCTAGCACCTTCTCTGTGCCTGGGAAGCACAAGTGTTCACATTGCTTCGAAGAATCGCTTTTGTGCAGAAAACAGTAACACTTGTTCAGAACGAAAGAAAGCACAGAGCCCCAGATTTTATGTTGTCCTGGAGAGCTTGCAGAGCACTGGGGAAAGGCAGGCAGAGAATTCCCTGCTAGCACCTTCTCTGTGCCTGGGAAGCAGAAGTGTTCACATTGCTTCGCAGAATCGCTTTTGTGCAGAAAACAGTAACACTTGTTCAGAACGAAAGAAAGCACAGAGCCCCAGATTTTATGTTGTCCTGGAGAGCTTGCAGAGCACTGGGGAAAGGCAGGCAGAGAATTCCCTGCTAGCACCTTCTCTGTGCCTGGGAAGCACAAGTGTTCACATTGCTTCCAGAATTGCTTTTGTGCAGAAAACACTAACACTTGTTCAGAACGAAATAAAGCACAGAGCCCCAGATTTTATGTTGTCCTGGAGAGCTTGCAGAGCACTGGGGAAAGGCAGGCAGAGAATTCCCTGCTAGCACCTTCTCTGTGCCTGGGAAGCACAAGTGTTCACATTGCTTGGCAGAATCGCTTTTGTGCAGAAAACAGTAACACTTGTTCAGAACGAAAGAAAGCACAGAGCCCCAGATTTGCTGTTGTCCTGGAGAGCTTGCAGAGCACTGGGGAAAGGCAGGCAGAGAATTCCCTGCTAGCACCTTCTCTGTGCCTGGGAAGCAGAAGTGTTCACATTGCTTCGCAGAATCGCTTTTGTGCAGAAAACAGTAACACTTGTTCAGAACGAAAGAAAGCACAGAGCCCCAGATTTTATGTTGTCCTGGAGAGCTTGCAGAGCACTGGGGAAAGGCAGGCAGAGAATTCCCTGCTAGCACCTTCTCTGTGCCTGGGAAGCACAAGTGTTCACATTGCTTCGCAGAATCGCTTTTGTGCAGAAAACAGTAACACTTGTTCAGAACGAAAGAAAGCACAGAGCCCCAGATTTTATGTTGTCCTGGAGAGCTTGCAGAGCACTGGGGAAAGGCAGGCAGAGAATTCCCTGCTAGCACCTTCTCTGTGCCTGGGAAGCACAAGTGTTCACATTGCTTCGCAGAATCGCTTTTGTGCAGAAAACAGTAACACTTGTTCAGAACGAAAGAAAGCACAGAGCCCCAGATTTTATGTTGTCCTGGAGAGCTTGCAGAGCACTGGGGAAAGGCAGGCAGAGAATTCCCTGCTAGCACCTTCTCTGTGCCTGGGAAGCACAAGTGTTCACATTGCTTCGCAGAATCGCTTTTGTGCAGAAAACAGTAACACTTGTTCAGAACGAAAGAAAGCACAGAGCCCCAGATTTTATGTTGTCCTGGAGAGCTTGCAGAGCACTGGGGAAAGGCAGGCAGAGAATTCCCTGCTAGCACTTTCTCTGTGCCTGGGAAGCACAAGTGTTCACATTGCTTCCAGAATTGCTTTTGTGCAGAAAACACTAACACTTGTTCAGAACGAAATAAAGCACAGAGCCCCAGATTTTATGTTGTCCTGGAGAGCTTGCAGAGCACTGGGGAAAGGCAGGCAGAGAATTCCCTGCTAGCACCTTCTCTGTGCCTGGGAAGCACAAGTGTTCACATTGCTTCGCAGAATCGCTTTTGTGCAGAAAACAGTAACACTTGTTCAGAACGAAAGAAAGCACAGAGCCCCAGATTTGCTGTTGTCCTGGAGAGCTTGCAGAGCACTGGGGAAAGGCAGGCAGAGAATTCCCTGCTAGCACCTTCTCTGTGCCTGGGAAGCACAAGTGTTCACATTGCTTCGCAGAATCGCTTTTGTGCAGAAAACAGTAACACTTGTTCAGAACGAAAGAAAGCACAGAGCCCCAGATTTTATGTTGTCCTGGAGAGCTTGCAGAGCACTGGGGAAAGGCAGGCAGAGAATTCCCTGCTAGCACCTTCTCTGTGCCTGGGAAGCACAAGTGTTCACATTGCTTCGCAGAATCGCTTTTGTGCAGAAAACAGTAACACTTGTTCAGAATGAAAGAAAGCACAGAGCCCCAGATTTGCTGTTGTCCTGAAGAGCTTGCAGAGCACTGGGGAAAGGCAGGCAGAGAATTCCCTGCTAGCACCTTCTCTGTGCCTGTTCACATTGCTTGGCAGAATCGCTTTTGTGCAGAAAACAGTAACACTTGTTCAGAACGAAAGAAAGCAGAGAGCCCCAGATTTTATGTTGTCCTGGAGAGCTTGCAGAGCACTGGGGAAAGGCAGGCAGAGAATTCCCTGCTAGCACCTTCTCTGTGCCTGGGAAGCAGAAGTGTTCACATTGCTTCGCAGAATCGCTTTTGTGCAGAAAACAGTAACACTTGTTCAGAACGAAAGAAAGCACAGAGCCCCAGATTTTATGTTGTCCTGGAGAGCTTGCAGAGCACTGGGGAAAGGCAGGCAGAGAATTCCCTGCTAGCACCTTCTCTGTGCCTGGGAAGCACAAGTGTTCACATTGCTTCGCAGAATCGCTTTTGTGCAGAAAACAGTAACACTTGTTCAGAACGAAAGAAAGCACAGAGCCCCAGATTTTATGTTGTCCTGGAGAGCTTGCAGAGCACTGGGGAAAGGCAGGCAGAGAATTCCCTGCTAGCACCTTCTCTGTGCCTGGGAAGCACAAGTGTTCACATTGCTTCGCAGAATCGCTTTTGTGCAGAAAACAGTAACTCTTGGTCAGGAAGAAAGAAAGCACAGAGCCCCAGATTTTATGTTGTCCTGGAGAGCTTGCAGAGCACTGGGGAAAGGCAGGCAGAGAATTCCCTGCTAGCACCTTCTCTGTGCCTGGGAAGCACAAGTGTTCACATTGCTTCGCAGAATCGCTTTTGTGCAGAAAACAGTAACACTTGTTCAGAACGAAAGAAAGCACAGAGCCCCAGATTTGCTGTTGTCCTGGAGAGCTTGCAGAGCACTGGGGAAAGGCAGGCAGAGAATTCCCTGCTAGCACCTTCTCTGTGCCTGGGAAGCACAAGTGTTCACATTGCTTGGCAGAATCGCTTTTGTGCAGAAAACAGTAACACTTGTTCAGAACGAAAGAAAGCACAGAGCCCCAGATTTTATGTTGTCCTGGAGAGCTTGCAGAGCACTGGGGAAAGGCAGGCAGAGAATTCCCTGCTAGCACCTTCTCTGTGCCTGGGAAGCACAAGTGTTCACATTGCTTCGCAGAATCGCTTTTGTGCAGAAAACAGTAACTCTTGGTCAGGAAGAAAGAAAGCACAGAGCCCCAGATTTTATGTTGTCCTGGAGAGCTTGCAGAGCACTGGGGAAAGGCAGGCAGAGAATTCCCTGCTAGCACCTTCTCTGTGCCTGGGAAGCACAAGTGTTCACATTGCTTCGCAGAATCGCTTTTGTGCAGAAAACAGTAACACTTGTTCAGAACGAAAGAAAGCACAGAGCCCCAGATTTTATGTTGTCCTGGAGAGCTTGCAGAGCACTGGGGAAAGGCAGGCAGAGAATTCCCTGCTAGCACCTTCTCTGTGCCTGGGAAGCAGAAGTGTTCACATTGCTTCGCAGAATCGCTTTTGTGCAGAAAACAGTAACTCTTGGTCAGGAAGAAAGAAAGCACAGAGCCCCAGATTTTATGTTGTCCTGGAGAGCTTGCAGAGCACTGGGGAAAGGCAGGCAGAGAATTCCCTGCTAGCACCTTCTCTGTGCCTGGGAAGCACAAGTGTTCACATTGCTTGGCAGAATCGCTTTTGTGCAGAAAACAGTAACACTTGTTCAGAACGAAAGAAAGCACAGAGCCCCAGATTTGCTGTTGTCCTGGAGAGCTTGCAGAGCACTGGGGAAAGGCAGGCAGAGAATTCCCTGCTAGCACCTTCTCTGTGCCTGGGAAGCACAAGTGTTCACATTGCTTCGCAGAATCGCTTTTGTGCAGAAAACAGTAACTCTTGGTCAGGAAGAAAGAAAGCACAGAGCCCCAGATTTTATGTTGTCCTGGAGAGCTTGCAGAGCACTGGGGAAAGGCAGGCAGAGAATTCCCTGCTAGCACCTTCTCTGTGCCTGGGAAGCAGAAGTGTTCACATTGCTTCGCAGAATCGCTTTTGTGCAGAAAACAGTAACACTTGTTCAGAACGAAAGAAAGCACAGAGCCCCAGATTTGCTGTTGTCCTGGAGAGCTTGCAGAGCACTGGGGAAAGGCAGGCAGAGAATTCCCTGCTAGCACCTTCTCTGTGCCTGGGAAGCACAAGTGTTCACATTGCTTCGCAGAATCGCTTTTGTGCAGAAAACAGTAACTCTTGGTCAGGAAGAAAGAAAGCACAGAGCCCCAGATTTTATGTTGTCCTGGAGAGCTTGCAGAGCACTGGGGAAAGGCAGGCAGAGAATTCCCTGCTAGCACCTTCTCTGTGCCTGGGAAGCACAAGTGTTCACATTGCTTCGCAGAATCGCTTTTGTGCAGAAAACAGTAACACTTGTTCAGAACGAAAGAAAGCACAGAGCCCCAGATTTTATGTTGTCCTGGAGAGCTTGCAGAGCACTGGGGAAAGGCAGGCAGAGAATTCCCTGCTAGCACCTTCTCTGTGCCTGGGAAGCACAAGTGTTCACATTGCTTCGCAGAATCGCTTTTGTGCAGAAAACAGTAACACTTGTTCAGAACGAAAGAAAGCACAGAGCCCCAGATTTGTTGTTGTCCTGGAGAGCTTGCAGAGCACTGGGGAAAGGCAGGCAGAGAATTCCCTGCTAGCACCTTCTCTGTGCCTGGGAAGCACAAGTGTTCACATTGCTTCGCAGAATCGCTTTTGTGCAGAAAACAGTAACTCTTGGTCAGGAAGAAAGAAAGCACAGAGCCCCAGATTTTATGTTGTCCTGGAGAGCTTGCAGAGCACTGGGGAAAGGCAGGCAGAGAATTCCCTGCTAGCACCTTCTCTGTGCCTGGGAAGCACAAGTGTTCACATTGCTTCGCAGAATCGCTTTTGTGCAGAAAACAGTAACACTTGTTCAGAACGAAAGAAAGCACAGAGCCCCAGATTTTATGTTGTCCTGGAGAGCTTGCAGAGCACTGGGGAAAGGCAGGCAGAGAATTCCCTGCTAGCACCTTCTCTGTGCCTGTTCACATTGCTTCGCAGAATCGCTTTTGTGCAGAAAACAGTAACACTTGTTCAGAACGAAAGAAAGCACAGAGCCCCAGATTTTATGTTGTCCTGGAGAGCTTGCAGAGCACTGGGGAAAGGCAGGCAGAGAATTCCCTGCTAGCACCTTCTCTGTGCCTGGGAAGCACAAGTGTTCACATTGCTTCGCAGAATCGCTTTTGTGCAGAAAACAGTAACACTTGTTCAGAACGAAAGAAAGCACAGAGCCCCAGATTTTATGTTGTCCTGGAGAGCTTGCAGAGCACTGGGGAAAGGCAGGCAGAGAATTCCCTGCTAGCACCTTCTCTGTGCCTGGGAAGCACAAGTGTTCACATTGCTTGGCAGAATCGCTTTTGTGCAGAAAACAGTAACACTTGTTCAGAACGAAAGAAAGCACAGAGCCCCAGATTTTATGTTGTCCTGGAGAGCTTGCAGAGCACTGGGGAAAGGCAGGCAGAGAATTCCCTGCTAGCACCTTCTCTGTGCCTGGGAAGCACAAGTGTTCACATTGCTTCGCAGAATCGCTTTTGTGCAGAAAACAGTAACTCTTGGTCAGGAAGAAAGAAAGCACAGAGCCCCAGATTTTATGTTGTCCTGGAGAGCTTGCAGAGCACTGGGGAAAGGCAGGCAGAGAATTCCCTGCTAGCACCTTCTCTGTGCCTGGGAAGCACAAGTGTTCACATTGCTTGGCAGAATCGCTTTTGTGCAGAAAACAGTAACACTTGTTCAGAACGAAAGAAAGCACAGAGCCCCAGATTTTATGTTGTCCTGGAGTGCTTGCAGAGCACTGGGGAGAGCACTGGGGAAAGGCAGGCAGAGAATTCCCTGCTAGCACCTTCTCTGTGCCTGGGAAGCACAAGTGTTCACATTGCTTCGCAGAATCGCTTTTGTGCAGAAAACAGTAACTCTTGGTCAGGAAGAAAGAAAGCACAGAGCCCCAGATTTTATGTTGTCCTGGAGAGCTTGCAGAGCACTGGGGAAAGGCAGGCAGAGAATTCCCTGCTAGCACCTTCTCTGTGCCTGGGAAGCACAAGTGTTCACATTGCTTCGCAGAATCGCTTTTGTGCAGAAAACAGTAACACTTGTTCAGAACGAAAGAAAGCACAGAGCCCCAGATTTTATGTTGTCCTGGAGAGCTTGCAGAGCACTGGGGAAAGGCAGGCAGAGAATTCCCTGCTAGCACCTTCTCTGTGCCTGGGAAGCAGAAGTGTTCACATTGCTTCGCAGAATCGCTTTTGTGCAGAAAACAGTAACTCTTGGTCAGGAAGAAAGAAAGCACAGAGCCCCAGATTTTATGTTGTCCTGGAGAGCTTGCAGAGCACTGGGGAAAGGCAGGCAGAGAATTCCCTGCTAGCACCTTCTCTGTGCCTGGGAAGCACAAGTGTTCACATTGCTTGGCAGAATCGCTTTTGTGCAGAAAACAGTAACACTTGTTCAGAACGAAAGAAAGCACAGAGCCCCAGATTTGCTGTTGTCCTGGAGAGCTTGCAGAGCACTGGGGAAAGGCAGGCAGAGAATTCCCTGCTAGCACCTTCTCTGTGCCTGGGAAGCACAAGTGTTCACATTGCTTCGCAGAATCGCTTTTGTGCAGAAAACAGTAACTCTTGGTCAGGAAGAAAGAAAGCACAGAGCCCCAGATTTTATGTTGTCCTGGAGAGCTTGCAGAGCACTGGGGAAAGGCAGGCAGAGAATTCCCTGCTAGCACCTTCTCTGTGCCTGGGAAGCACAAGTGTTCACATTGCTTCGCAGAATCGCTTTTGTGCAGAAAACAGTAACACTTGTTCAGAACGAAAGAAAGCACAGAGCCCCAGATTTGCTGTTGTCCTGGAGAGCTTGCAGAGCACTGGGGAAAGGCAGGCAGAGAATTCCCTGCTAGCACCTTCTCTGTGCCTGGGAAGCACAAGTGTTCACATTGCTTCGCAGAATCGCTTTTGTGCAGAAAACAGTAACTCTTGGTCAGGAAGAAAGAAAGCACAGAGCCCCAGATTTTATGTTGTCCTGGAGAGCTTGCAGAGCACTGGGGAAAGGCAGGCAGAGAATTCCCTGCTAGCACCTTCTCTGTGCCTGGGAAGCACAAGTGTTCACATTGCTTCGCAGAATCGCTTTTGTGCAGAAAACAGTAACACTTGTTCAGAACGAAAGAAAGCACAGAGCCCCAGATTTTATGTTGTCCTGGAGAGCTTGCAGAGCACTGGGGAAAGGCAGGCAGAGAATTCCCTGCTAGCACCTTCTCTGTGCCTGGGAAGCACAAGTGTTCGCATTGCTTCGCAGAATCGCTTTTGTGCAGAAAACAGTAACACTTGTTCAGAACGAAAGAAAGCACAGAGCCCCAGATTTTATGTTGTCCTGGAGAGCTTGCAGAGCACTGGGGAAAGGCAGGCAGAGAATTCCCTGCTAGCACCTTCTCTGTGCCTGGGAAGCACAAGTGTTCACATTGCTTCGCAGAATCGCTTTTGTGCAGAAAACAGTAACTCTTGGTCAGGAAGAAAGAAAGCACAGAGCCCCAGATTTTATGTTGTCCTGGAGAGCTTGCAGAGCACTGGGGAAAGGCAGGCAGAGAATTCCCTGCTAGCACCTTCTCTGTGCCTGGGAAGCACAAGTGTTCACATTGCTTCGCAGAATCGCTTTTGTGCAGAAAACAGTAACACTTGTTCAGAACGAAAGAAAGCACAGAGCCCCAGATTTGCTGTTGTCCTGGAGAGCTTGCAGAGCACTGGGGAAAGGCAGGCAGAGAATTCCCTGCTAGCACCTTCTCTGTGCCTGGGAAGCACAAGTGTTCACATTGCTTCGCAGAATCGCTTTTGTGCAGAAAACAGTAACACTTGTTCAGAACGAAAGAAAGCACAGAGCCCCAGATTTTATGTTGTCCTGGAGAGCTTGCAGAGCACTGGGGAAAGGCAGGCAGAGAATTCCCTGCTAGCACCTTCTCTGTGCCTGGGAAGCACAAGTGTTCACATTGCTTCGCAGAATCGCTTTTGTGCAGAAAACAGTAACACTTGTTCAGAACGAAAGAAAGCACAGAGCCCCAGATTTTATGTTGTCCTGGAGAGCTTGCAGAGCACTGGGGAAAGGCAGGCAGAGAATTCCCTGCTAGCACCTTCTCTGTGCCTGGGAAGCACAAGTGTTCACATTGCTTCGCAGAATCGCTTTTGTGCAGAAAACAGTAACTCTTGGTCAGGAAGAAAGAAAGCACAGAGCCCCAGATTTTATGTTGTCCTGGAGAGCTTGCAGAGCACTGGGGAAAGGCAGGCAGAGAATTCCCTGCTAGCACCTTCTCTGTGCCTGGGAAGCACAAGTGTTCACATTGCTTGGCAGAATCGCTTTTGTGCAGAAAACAGTAACACTTGTTCAGAACGAAAGAAAGCACAGAGCCCCAGATTTTATGTTGTCCTGGAGTGCTTGCAGAGCACTGGGGAAAGGCAGGCAGAGAATTCCCTGCTAGCACCTTCTCTGTGCCTGGGAAGCACAAGTGTTCACATTGCTTCGCAGAATCGCTTTTGTGCAGAAAACAGTAACTCTTGGTCAGGAAGAAAGAAAGCACAGAGCCCCAGATTTTATGTTGTCCTGGAGAGCTTGCAGAGCACTGGGGAAAGGCAGGCAGAGAATTCCCTGCTAGCACCTTCTCTGTGCCTGGGAAGCAGAAGTGTTCACATTGCTTCGCAGAATCGCTTTTGTGCAGAAAACAGTAACACTTGTTCAGAACGAAAGAAAGCACAGAGCCCCAGATTTTATGTTGTCCTGGAGAGCTTGCAGAGCACTGGGGAAAGGCAGGCAGAGAATTCCCTGCTAGCACCTTCTCTGTGCCTGGGAAGCACAAGTGTTCACATTGCTTCGCAGAATCGCTTTTGTGCAGAAAACAGTAACACTTGTTCAGAACGAAAGAAAGCACAGAGCCCCAGATTTTATGTTGTCCTGGAGAGCTTGCAGAGCACTGGGGAAAGGCAGGCAGAGAATTCCCTGCTAGCACCTTCTCTGTGCCTGGGAAGCACAAGTGTTCACATTGCTTCGCAGAATCGCTTTTGTGCAGAAAACAGTAACACTTGTTCAGAACGAAAGAAAGCACAGAGCCCCAGATTTTATGTTGTCCTGGAGAGCTTGCAGAGCACTGGGGAAAGGCAGGCAGAGAATTCCCTGCTAGCACCTTCTCTGTGCCTGGGAAGCACAAGTGTTCACATTGCTTCGCAGAATCGCTTTTGTGCAGAAAACAGTAACTCTTGGTCAGGAAGAAAGAAAGCACAGAGCCCCAGATTTTATGTTGTCCTGGAGAGCTTGCAGAGCACTGGGGAAAGGCAGGCAGAGAATTCCCTGCTAGCACCTTCTCTGTGCCTGGGAAGCAGAAGTGTTCACATTGCTTCGCAGAATCGCTTTTGTGCAGAAAACAGTAACACTTGTTCAGAACGAAAGAAAGCACAGAGCCCCAGATTTTATGTTGTCCTGGAGAGCTTGCAGAGCACTGGGGAAAGGCAGGCAGAGAATTCCCTGCTAGCACCTTCTCTGTGCCTGTTCACATTGCTTCGCAGAATCGCTTTTGTGCAGAAAACAGTAACACTTGTTCAGAACGAAAGAAAGCACAGAGCCCCAGATTTGTTGTTGTCCTGGAGAGCTTGCAGAGCACTGGGGAAAGGCAGGCAGAGAATTCCCTGCTAGCACCTTCTCTGTGCCTGGGAAGCACAAGTGTTCACATTGCTTCGCAGAATCGCTTTTGTGCAGAAAACAGTAACACTTGGTCAGGAAGAAAGAAAGCACAGAGCCCCAGATTTTATGTTGTCCTGGAGAGCTTGCAGAGCACTGGGGAAAGGCAGGCAGAGAATTCCCTGCTAGCACCTTCTCTGTGCCTGGGAAGCAGAAGTGTTCACATTGCTTGGCAGAATCGCTTTTGTGCAGAAAACAGTAACACTTGTTCAGAACGAAAGAAAGCACAGAGCCCCAGATTTTATGTTGTCCTGGAGAGCTTGCAGAGCACTGGGGAAAGGCAGGCAGAGAATTCCCTGCTAACACCTTCTCTGTGCCTGGGAAGCAGAAGTGTTCACATTGCTTGGCAGAATCGCTTTTGTGCAGAAAACAGTAACACTTGTTCAGAACGAAAGAAAGCACAGAGCCCCAGATTTTATGTTGTCCTGGAGAGCTTGCAGAGCACTGGGGAAAGGCAGGCAGAGAATTCCCTGCTAGCACCTTCTCTGTGCCTGGGAAGCACAAGTGTTCACATTGCTTCGCAGAATCGCTTTTGTGCAGAAAACAGTAACACTTGGTCAGGAAGAAAGAAAGCACAGAGCCCCAGATTTTATGTTGTCCTGGAGAGCTTGCAGAGCACTGGGGAAAGGCAGGCAGAGAATTCCCTGCTAGCACCTTCTCTGTGCCTGGGAAGCAGAAGTGTTCACATTGCTTCGCAGAATCGCTTTTGTGCAGAAAACAGTAACACTTGTTCAGAACGAAAGAAAGCACAGAGCCCCAGATTTTATGTTGTCCTGGAGAGCTTGCAGAGCACTGGGGAAAGGCAGGCAGAGAATTCCCTGCTAGCACCTTCTCTGTGCCTGGGAAGCAGAAGTGTTCACATTGCTTCGCAGAATCGCTTTTGTGCAGAAAACAGTAACACTTGTTCAGAACGAAAGAAAGCACAGAGCCCCAGATTTTATGTTGTCCTGGAGAGCTTGCAGAGCACTGGGGAAAGGCAGGCAGAGAATTCCCTGCTAGCACCTTCTCTGTGCCTGGGAAGCACAAGTGTTCACATTGCTTGGCAGAATCGCTTTTGTGCAGAAAACAGTAACACTTGTTCAGAACGAAAGAAAGCACAGAGCCCCAGATTTTATGTTGTCCTGGAGAGCTTGCAGAGCATTGGGGAAAGGCAGGCAGAGAATTCCCTGCTAGCACCTTCTCTGTGCCTGGGAAGCACAAGTGTTCACATTGCTTCGCAGAATCGCTTTTGTGCAGAAAACAGTAACACTTGGTCAGGAAGAAAGAAAGCACAGAGCCCCAGATTTTATGTTGTCCTGGAGAGCTTGCAGAGCACTGGGGAAAGGCAGGCAGAGAATTCCCTGCTAGCACCTTCTCTGTGCCTGGGAAGCAGAAGTGTTCACATTGCTTCGCAGAATCGCTTTTGTGCAGAAAACAGTAACACTTGTTCAGAACGAAAGAAAGCACAGAGCCCCAGATTTTATGTTGTCCTGGAGAGCTTGCAGAGCACTGGGGAAAGGCAGGCAGAGAATTCCCTGCTAGCACCTTCTCTGTGCCTGGGAAGCACAAGTGTTCACATTGCTTCGCAGAATCGCTTTTGTGCAGAAAACAGTAACACTTGTTCAGAACGAAAGAAAGCACAGAGCCCCAGATTTTATGTTGTCCTGGAGAGCTTGCAGAGCACTGGGGAAAGGCAGGCAGAGAATTCCCTGCTAGCACCTTCTCTGTGCCTGGGAAGCAGAAGTGTTCACATTGCTTCGCAGAATCGCTTTTGTGCAGAAAACAGTAACACTTGTTCAGAACGAAAGAAAGCACAGAGCCCCAGATTTTATGTTGTCCTGGAGAGCTTGCAGAGCACTGGGGAAAGGCAGGCAGAGAATTCCCTGCTAGCACCTTCTCTGTGCCTGGGAAGCACAAGTGTTCACATTGCTTGGCAGAATCGCTTTTGTGCAGAAAACAGTAACACTTGTTCAGAACGAAAGAAAGCACAGAGCCCCAGATTTTATGTTGTCCTGGAGAGCTTGCAGAGCACTGGGGAAAGGCAGGCAGAGAATTCCCTGCTAGCACCTTCTCTGTGCCTGGGAAGCAGAAGTGTTCACATTGCTTCGCAGAATCGCTTTTGTGCAGAAAACAGTAACACTTGTTCAGAACGAAAGAAAGCACAGAGCCCCAGATTTGCTGTTGTCCTGGAGAGCTTGCAGAGCACTGGGGAAAGGCAGGCAGAGAATTCCCTGCTAGCACCTTCTCTGTGCCTGGGAAGCACAAGTGTTCACATTGCTTCGCAGAATCGCTTTTGTGCAGAAAACAGTAACTCTTGGTCAGGAAGAAAGAAAGCACAGAGCCCCAGATTTTATGTTGTCCTGGAGAGCTTGCAGAGCACTGGGGAAAGGCAGGCAGAGAATTCCCTGCTAGCACCTTCTCTGTGCCTGGGAAGCACAAGTGTTCACATTGCTTCGCAGAATCGCTTTTGTGCAGAAAACAGTAACACTTGTTCAGAACGAAAGAAAGCACAGAGCCCCAGATTTTATGTTGTCCTGGAGAGCTTGCAGAGCACTGGGGAAAGGCAGGCAGAGAATTCCCTGCTAGCACCTTCTCTGTGCCTGGGAAGCACAAGTGTTCACATTGCTTCGCAGAATCGCTTTTGTGCAGAAAACAGTAACACTTGTTCATCACGAAAGAAAGCACAGAGCCCCAGATTTTATGTTGTCCTGGAGAGCTTGCAGAGCACTGGGGAAAGGCAGGCAGAGAATTCCCTGCTAGCACCTTCTCTGTGCCTGGGAAGCACAAGTGTTCACATTGCTTCGCAGAATCGCTTTTGTGCAGAAAACAGTAACTCTTGGTCAGGAAGAAAGAAAGCACAGAGCCCCAGATTTTATGTTGTCCTGGAGAGCTTGCAGAGCACTGGGGAAAGGCAGGCAGAGAATTCCCTGCTAGCACCTTCTCTGTGCCTGGGAAGCACAAGTGTTCACATTGCTTGGCAGAATCGCTTTTGTGCAGAAAACAGTAACACTTGTTCAGAACGAAAGAAAGCACAGAGCCCCAGATTTGCTGTTGTCCTGGAGAGCTTGCAGAGCACTGGGGAAAGGCAGGCAGAGAATTCCCTGCTAGCACCTTCTCTGTGCCTGGGAAGCACAAGTGTTCACATTGCTTCGCAGAATCGCTTTTGTGCAGAAAACAGTAACACTTGTTCAGAACGAAAGAAAGCACAGAGCCCCAGATTTTATGTTGTCCTGGAGAGCTTGCAGAGCACTGGGGAAAGGCAGGCAGAGAATTCCCTGCTAGCACCTTCTCTGTGCCTGGGAAGCACAAGTGTTCACATTGCTTCGCAGAATCGCTTTTGTGCAGAAAACAGTAACACTTGTTCAGAACGAAAGAAAGCACAGAGCCCCAGATTTTATGTTGTCCTGGAGAGCTTGCAGAGCACTGGGGAAAGGCAGGCAGAGAATTCCCTGCTAGCACCTTCTCTGTGCCTGGGAAGCACAAGTGTTCACATTGCTTCGCAGAATCGCTTTTGTGCAGAAAACAGTAACTCTTGGTCAGGAAGAAAGAAAGCACAGAGCCCCAGATTTTATGTTGTCCTGGAGAGCTTGCAGAGCACTGGGGAAAGGCAGGCAGAGAATTCCCTGCTAGCACCTTCTCTGTGCCTGGGAAGCAGAAGTGTTCACATTGCTTCGCAGAATCGCTTTTGTGCAGAAAACAGTAACACTTGTTCAGAACGAAAGAAAGCACAGAGCCCCAGATTTTATGTTGTCCTGGAGTGCTTGCAGAGCACTGGGGAAAGGCAGGCAGAGAATTCCCTGCTAGCACCTTCTCTGTGCCTGGGAAGCACAAGTGTTCACATTGCTTCGCAGAATCGCTTTTGTGCAGAAAACAGTAACTCTTGGTCAGGAAGAAAGAAAGCACAGAGCCCCAGATTTTATGTTGTCCTGGAGAGCTTGCAGAGCACTGGGGAAAGGCAGGCAGAGAATTCCCTGCTAGCACCTTCTCTGTGCCTGGGAAGCAGAAGTGTTCACATTGCTTCGCAGAATCGCTTTTGTGCAGAAAACAGTAACACTTGTTCAGAACGAAAGAAAGCACAGAGCCCCAGATTTTATGTTGTCCTGGAGAGCTTGCAGAGCACTGGGGAAAGGCAGGCAGAGAATTCCCTGCTAGCACCTTCTCTGTGCCTGGGAAGCACAAGTGTTCACATTGCTTCGCAGAATCGCTTTTGTGCAGAAAACAGTAACACTTGTTCAGAACGAAAGAAAGCACAGAGCCCCAGATTTTATGTTGTCCTGGAGAGCTTGCAGAGCACTGGGGAAAGGCAGGCAGAGAATTCCCTGCTAGCACCTTCTCTGTGCCTGGGAAGCACAAGTGTTCACATTGCTTCGCAGAATCGCTTTTGTGCAGAAAACAGTAACACTTGTTCAGAACGAAAGAAAGCACAGAGCCCCAGATTTTATGTTGTCCTGGAGAGCTTGCAGAGCACTGGGGAAAGGCAGGCAGAGAATTCCCTGCTAGCACCTTCTCTGTGCCTGGGAAGCACAAGTGTTCACATTGCTTCGCAGAATCGCTTTTGTGCAGAAAACAGTAACTCTTGGTCAGGAAGAAAGAAAGCACAGAGCCCCAGATTTTATGTTGTCCTGGAGAGCTTGCAGAGCACTGGGGAAAGGCAGGCAGAGAATTCCCTGCTAGCACCTTCTCTGTGCCTGGGAAGCAGAAGTGTTCACATTGCTTCGCAGAATCGCTTTTGTGCAGAAAACAGTAACACTTGTTCAGAACGAAAGAAAGCACAGAGCCCCAGATTTTATGTTGTCCTGGAGAGCTTGCAGAGCACTGGGGAAAGGCAGGCAGAGAATTCCCTGCTAGCACCTTCTCTGTGCCTGTTCACATTGCTTCGCAGAATCGCTTTTGTGCAGAAAACAGTAACACTTGTTCAGAACGAAAGAAAGCACAGAGCCCCAGATTTGTTGTTGTCCTGGAGAGCTTGCAGAGCACTGGGGAAAGGCAGGCAGAGAATTCCCTGCTAGCACCTTCTCTGTGCCTGGGAAGCACAAGTGTTCACATTGCTTCGCAGAATCGCTTTTGTGCAGAAAACAGTAACACTTGGTCAGGAAGAAAGAAAGCACAGAGCCCCAGATTTTATGTTGTCCTGGAGAGCTTGCAGAGCACTGGGGAAAGGCAGGCAGAGAATTCCCTGCTAGCACCTTCTCTGTGCCTGGGAAGCAGAAGTGTTCACATTGCTTGGCAGAATCGCTTTTGTGCAGAAAACAGTAACACTTGTTCAGAACGAAAGAAAGCACAGAGCCCCAGATTTTATGTTGTCCTGGAGAGCTTGCAGAGCACTGGGGAAAGGCAGGCAGAGAATTCCCTGCTAACACCTTCTCTGTGCCTGGGAAGCACAAGTGTTCACATTGCTTGGCAGAATCGCTTTTGTGCAGAAAACAGTAACACTTGTTCAGAACGAAAGAAAGCACAGAGCCCCAGATTTTATGTTGTCCTGGAGAGCTTGCAGAGCACTGGGGAAAGGCAGGCAGAGAATTCCCTGCTAGCACCTTCTCTGTGCCTGGGAAGCACAAGTGTTCACATTGCTTCGCAGAATCGCTTTTGTGCAGAAAACAGTAACACTTGGTCAGGAAGAAAGAAAGCACAGAGCCCCAGATTTTATGTTGTCCTGGAGAGCTTGCAGAGCACTGGGGAAAGGCAGGCAGAGAATTCCCTGCTAGCACCTTCTCTGTGCCTGGGAAGCAGAAGTGTTCACATTGCTTCGCAGAATCGCTTTTGTGCAGAAAACAGTAACACTTGTTCAGAACGAAAGAAAGCACAGAGCCCCAGATTTTATGTTGTCCTGGAGAGCTTGCAGAGCACTGGGGAAAGGCAGGCAGAGAATTCCCTGCTAGCACCTTCTCTGTGCCTGGGAAGCACAAGTGTTCACATTGCTTCGCAGAATCGCTTTTGTGCAGAAAACAGTAACACTTGTTCAGAACGAAAGAAAGCACAGAGCCCCAGATTTTATGTTGTCCTGGAGAGCTTGCAGAGCACTGGGGAAAGGCAGGCAGAGAATTCCCTGCTAGCACCTTCTCTGTGCCTGGGAAGCAGAAGTGTTCACATTGCTTCGCAGAATCGCTTTTGTGCAGAAAACAGTAACACTTGTTCAGAACGAAAGAAAGCACAGAGCCCCAGATTTTATGTTGTCCTGGAGAGCTTGCAGAGCACTGGGGAAAGGCAGGCAGAGAATTCCCTGCTAGCACCTTCTCTGTGCCTGGGAAGCACAAGTGTTCACATTGCTTGGCAGAATCGCTTTTGTGCAGAAAACAGTAACACTTGTTCAGAACGAAAGAAAGCACAGAGCCCCAGATTTTATGTTGTCCTGGAGAGCTTGCAGAGCACTGGGGAAAGGCAGGCAGAGAATTCCCTGCTAGCACCTTCTCTGTGCCTGGGAAGCACAAGTGTTCACATTGCTTCGCAGAATCGCTTTTGTGCAGAAAACAGTAACACTTGTTCAGAACGAAAGAAAGCACAGAGCCCCAGATTTGCTGTTGTCCTGGAGAGCTTGCAGAGCACTGGGGAAAGGCAGGCAGAGAATTCCCTGCTAGCACCTTCTCTGTGCCTGGGAAGCAGAAGTGTTCACATTGCTTGGCAGAATCGCTTTTGTGCAGAAAACAGTAACACTTGTTCAGAACGAAAGAAAGCACAGAGCCCCAGATTTTATGTTGTCCTGGAGAGCTTGCAGAGCACTGGGGAAAGGCAGGCAGAGAATTCCCTGCTAGCACCTTCTCTGTGCCTGGGAAGCACAAGTGTTCACATTGCTTGGCAGAATCGCTTTTGTGCAGAAAACATAACACTTGTTCAGAACGAAAGAAAGCACAGAGCCCCAGATTTTATGTTGTCCTGGAGAGCTTGCAGAGCACTGGGGAAAGGCAGGCAGAGAATTCCCTGCTAGCACCTTCTCTGTGCCTGGGAAGCACAAGTGTTCACATTGCTTCGCAGAATCGCTTTTGTGCAGAAAACAGTAACACTTGTTCAGAACGAAAGAAAGCACAGAGCCCCAGATTTTATGTTGTCCTGGAGAGCTTGCAGAGCACTGGGGAAAGGCAGGCAGAGAATTCCCTGCTAGCACCTTCTCTGTGCCTGGGAAGCACAAGTGTTCACATTGCTTCGCAGAATCGCTTTTGTGCAGAAAACAGTAACACTTGTTCAGAACGAAAGAAAGCACAGAGCCCCAGATTTTATGTTGTCCTGGAGAGCTTGCAGAGCACTGGGGAAAGGCAGGCAGAGAATTCCCTGCTAGCACTTTCTCTGTGCCTGGGAAGCACAAGTGTTCACATTGCTTCCAGAATTGCTTTTGTGCAGAAAACACTAACACTTGTTCAGAACGAAATAAAGCACAGAGCCCCAGATTTTATGTTGTCCTGGAGAGCTTGCAGAGCACTGGGGAAAGGCAGGCAGAGAATTCCCTGCTAGCACCTTCTCTGTGCCTGGGAAGCACAAGTGTTCACATTGCTTCGCAGAATCGCTTTTGTGCAGAAAACAGTAACACTTGTTCAGAACGAAAGAAAGCACAGAGCCCCAGATTTGCTGTTGTCCTGGAGAGCTTGCAGAGCACTGGGGAAAGGCAGGCAGAGAATTCCCTGCTAGCACCTTCTCTGTGCCTGGGAAGCAGAAGTGTTCACATTGCTTCGCAGAATCGCTTTTGTGCAGAAAACAGTAACACTTGTTCAGAACGAAAGAAAGCACAGAGCCCCAGATTTTATGTTGTCCTGGAGAGCTTGCAGAGCACTGGGGAAAGGCAGGCAGAGAATTCCCTGCTAGCACCTTCTCTGTGCCTGGGAAGCAGAAGTGTTCACATTGCTTCGCAGAATCGCTTTTGTGCAGAAAACAGTAACACTTGTTCAGAACGAAAGAAAGCACAGAGCCCCAGATTTTATGTTGTCCTGGAGAGCTTGCAGAGCACTGGGGAAAGGCAGGCAGAGAATTCCCTGCTAGCACCTTCTCTGTGCCTGGGAAGCACAAGTGTTCACATTGCTTCGCAGAATCGCTTTTGTGCAGAAAACAGTAACACTTGTTCAGAACGAAAGAAAGCACAGAGCCCCAGATTTTATGTTGTCCTGGAGAGCTTGCAGAGCACTGGGGAAAGGCAGGCAGAGAATTCCCTGCTAGCACCTTCTCTGTGCCTGGGAAGCAGAAGTGTTCACATTGCTTCGCAGAATCGCTTTTGTGCAGAAAACAGTAACACTTGTTCAGAACGAAAGAAAGCACAGAGCCCCAGATTTTATGTTGTCCTGGAGAGCTTGCAGAGCACTGGGGAAAGGCAGGCAGAGAATTCCCTGCTAGCACCTTCTCTGTGCCTGGGAAGCACAAGTGTTCACATTGCTTGGCAGAATCGCTTTTGTGCAGAAAACAGTAACACTTGTTCAGAACGAAAGAAAGCACAGAGCCCCAGATTTTATGTTGTCCTGGAGAGCTTGCAGAGCACTGGGGAAAGGCAGGCAGAGAATTCCCTGCTAGCACCTTCTCTGTGCCTGGGAAGCACAAGTGTTCACATTGCTTCGCAGAATCGCTTTTGTGCAGAAAACAGTAACACTTGTTCAGAACGAAAGAAAGCACAGAGCCCCAGATTTGCTGTTGTCCTGGAGAGCTTGCAGAGCACTGGGGAAAGGCAGGCAGAGAATTCCCTGCTAGCACCTTCTCTGTGCCTGGGAAGCACAAGTGTTCACATTGCTTCGCAGAATCGCTTTTGTGCAGAAAACAGTAACACTTGTTCAGAACGAAAGAAAGCACAGAGCCCCAGATTTTATGTTGTCCTGGAGAGCTTGCAGAGCACTGGGGAAAGGCAGGCAGAGAATTCCCTGCTAGCACCTTCTCTGTGCCTGGGAAGCACAAGTGTTCACATTGCTTGGCAGAATCGCTTTTGTGCAGAAAACATAACACTTGTTCAGAACGAAAGAAAGCACAGAGCCCCAGATTTTATGTTGTCCTGGAGAGCTTGCAGAGCACTGGGGAAAGGCAGGCAGAGAATTCCCTGCTAGCACCTTCTCTGTGCCTGGGAAGCACAAGTGTTCACATTGCTTCGCAGAATCGCTTTTGTGCAGAAAACAGTAACACTTGTTCAGAACGAAAGAAAGCACAGAGCCCCAGATTTTATGTTGTCCTGGAGAGCTTGCAGAGCACTGGGGAAAGGCAGGCAGAGAATTCCCTGCTAGCACCTTCTCTGTGCCTGGGAAGCACAAGTGTTCACATTGCTTGGCAGAATCGCTTTTGTGCAGAAAACATAACACTTGTTCAGAACGAAAGAAAGCACAGAGCCCCAGATTTTATGTTGTCCTGGAGAGCTTGCAGAGCACTGGGGAAAGGCAGGCAGAGAATTCCCTGCTAGCACCTTCTCTGTGCCTGGGAAGCACAAGTGTTCACATTGCTTCGCAGAATCGCTTTTGTGCAGAAAACAGTAACACTTGTTCAGAACGAAAGAAAGCACAGAGCCCCAGATTTTATGTTGTCCTGGAGAGCTTGCAGAGCACTGGGGAAAGGCAGGCAGAGAATTCCCTGCTAGCACCTTCTCTGTGCCTGGGAAGCACAAGTGTTCACATTGCTTCGCAGAATCGCTTTTGTGCAGAAAACAGTAACACTTGTTCAGAACGAAAGAAAGCACAGAGCCCCAGATTTTATGTTGTCCTGGAGAGCTTGCAGAGCACTGGGGAAAGGCAGGCAGAGAATTCCCTGCTAGCACTTTCTCTGTGCCTGGGAAGCACAAGTGTTCACATTGCTTCCAGAATTGCTTTTGTGCAGAAAACACTAACACTTGTTCAGAACGAAATAAAGCACAGAGCCCCAGATTTTATGTTGTCCTGGAGAGCTTGCAGAGCACTGGGGAAAGGCAGGCAGAGAATTCCCTGCTAGCACCTTCTCTGTGCCTGGGAAGCACAAGTGTTCACATTGCTTCGCAGAATCGCTTTTGTGCAGAAAACAGTAACACTTGTTCAGAACGAAAGAAAGCACAGAGCCCCAGATTTGCTGTTGTCCTGGAGAGCTTGCAGAGCACTGGGGAAAGGCAGGCAGAGAATTCCCTGCTAGCACCTTCTCTGTGCCTGGGAAGCAGAAGTGTTCACATTGCTTCGCAGAATCGCTTTTGTGCAGAAAACAGTAACACTTGTTCAGAACGAAAGAAAGCACAGAGCCCCAGATTTTATGTTGTCCTGGAGAGCTTGCAGAGCACTGGGGAAAGGCAGGCAGAGAATTCCCTGCTAGCACCTTCTCTGTGCCTGGGAAGCACAAGTGTTCACATTGCTTCGCAGAATCGCTTTTGTGCAGAAAACAGTAACACTTGTTCAGAATGAAAGAAAGCACAGAGCCCCAGATTTTATGTTGTCCTGGAGAGCTTGCAGAGCACTGGGGAAAGGCAGGCAGAGAATTCCCTGCTAGCACCTTCTCTGTGCCTGGGAAGCAGAAGTGTTCACATTGCTTCGCAGAATCGCTTTTGTGCAGAAAACAGTAACACTTGTTCAGAACGAAAGAAAGCACAGAGCCCCAGATTTTATGTTGTCCTGGAGAGCTTGCAGAGCACTGGGGAAAGGCAGGCAGAGAATTCCCTGCTAGCACCTTCTCTGTGCCTGGGAAGCAGAAGTGTTCACATTGCTTCGCAGAATCGCTTTTGTGCAGAAAACAGTAACACTTGTTCAGAACGAAAGAAAGCACAGAGCCCCAGATTTTATGTTGTCCTGGAGACCTTGCAGAGCACTGGGGAAAGGCAGGCAGAGAATTCCCTGCTAGCACCTTCTCTGTGCCTGTTCACATTGCTTCGCAGAATCGCTTTTGTGCAGAAAACAGTAACACTTGTTCAGAACGAAAGAAAGCACAGAGCCCCAGATTTTATGTTGTCCTGGAGAGCTTGCAGAGCACTGGGGAAAGGCAGGCAGAGAATTCCCTGCTAGCACCTTCTCTGTGCCTGGGAAGCACAAGTGTTCACATTGCTTCGCAGAATCGCTTTTGTGCAGAAAACAGTAACACTTGTTCAGAACGAAAGAAAGCACAGAGCCCCAGATTTTATGTTGTCCTGGAGAGCTTGCAGAGCACTGGGGAAAGCCTGGGAAGCAGAAGTGTTCACATTGCTTCACAGAATCGCTTTTGTGCAGAAAACAGTATCACTTGTTCAGAACGAAAGAAAGCACAGAGCCCCAGATTTTATGTTGTCCTGGAGAGCTTGCAGAGCACTGGGGAAAGGCAGGCAGAGAATTCCCTGCTAGCACCTTCTCTGTGCCTGGGAAGCACAAGTGTTCACATTGCTTCGCAGAATCGCTTTTGTGCAGAAAACAGTAACACTTGTTCAGAACGAAAGAAAGCACAGAGCCCCAGATTTTATGTTGTCCTGGAGAGCTTGCAGAGCACTGGGGAAAGGCAGGCAGAGAATTCCCTGCTAGCACCTTCTCTGTGCCTGTTCACATTGCTTCGCAGAATCGCTTTTGTGCAGAAAACAGTAACACTTGTTCAGAACGAAAGAAAGCACAGAGCCCCAGATTTTATGTTGTCCTGGAGAGCTTGCAGAGCACTGGGGAAAGGCAGGCAGAGAATTCCCTGCTAGCACCTTCTCTGTGCCTGGGAAGCAGAAGTGTTCACATTGCTTCGCAGAATCGCTTTTGTGCAGAAAACAGTAACACTTGTTCAGAACGAAAGAAAGCACAGAGCCCCAGATTTTATGTTGTCCTGGAGAGCTTGCAGAGCACTGGGGAAAGGCAGGCAGAGAATTCCCTGCTAGCACCTTCTCTGTGCCTGGGAAGCAGAAGTGTTCACATTGCTTCGCAGAATCGCTTTTGTGCAGAAAACAGTAACACTTGTTCAGAACGAAAGAAAGCACAGAGCCCCAGATTTTATGTTGTCCTGGAGAGCTTGCAGAGCACTGGGGAAAGGCAGGCAGAGAATTCCCTGCTAGCACCTTCTCTGTGCCTGTTCACATTGCTTCGCAGAATCGCTTTTGTGCAGAAAACAGTAACACTTGTTCAGAACGAAAGAAAGCACAGAGCCCCAGATTTGCTGTTGTCCTGGAGAGCTTGCAGAGCACTGGGGAAAGGCAGGCAGAGAATTCCCTGCTAGCACCTTCTCTGTGCCTGGGAAGCACAAGTGTTCACATTGCTTCGCAGAATCGCTTTTGTGCAGAAAACAGTAACACTTGTTCAGAACAAAAGAAAGCACAGAGCCCCAGATTTTATGTTGTCCTGGAGAGCTTGCAGAGCACTGGGGAAAGGCAGGCAGAGAATTCCCTGCTAGCACCTTCTCTGTGCCTGGGAAGCACAAGTGTTCACATTGCTTCGCAGAATCGCTTTTGTGCAGAAAACAGTAACACTTGTTCAGAACGAAAGAAAGCACAGAGCCCCAGATTTTATGTTGTCCTGGAGAGCTTGCAGAGCACTGGGGAAAGGCAGGCAGAGAATTCCCTGCTAGCACCTTCTCTGTGCCTGGGAAGCAGAAGTGTTCACATTGCTTCACAGAATCGCTTTTGTGCAGAAAACAGTAACACTTGTTCAGAACGAAAGAAAGCACAGAGCCCCAGATTTTATGTTGTCCTGGAGAGCTTGCAGAGCACTGGGGAAAGGCAGGCAGAGAATTCCCTGCTAGCACCTTCTCTGTGCCTGGGAAGCAGAAGTGTTCACATTGCTTCACAGAATCGCTTTTGTGCAGAAAACAGTATCACTTGTTCAGAACGAAAGAAAGCACAGAGCCCCAGATTTTATGTTGTCCTGGAGAGCTTGCAGAGCACTGGGGAAAGGCAGGCAGAGAATTCCCTGCTAGCACCTTCTCTGTGCCTGGGAAGCAGAAGTGTTCACATTGCTTCACAGAATCGCTTTTGTGCAGAAAACAGTAACACTTGTTCAGAACGAAAGAAAGCACAGAGCCCCAGATTTTATGTTGTCCTGGAGAGCTTGCAGAGCACTGGGGAAAGGCAGGCAGAGAATTCCCTGCTAGCACCTTCTCTGTGCCTGGGAAGCAGAAGTGTTCACATTGCTTCACAGAATCGCTTTTGTGCAGAAAACAGTATCACTTGTTCAGAACGAAAGAAAGCACAGAGCCCCAGATTTTATGTTGTCCTGGAGAGCTTGCAGAGCACTGGGGAAAGGCAGGCAGAGAATTCCCTGCTAGCACCTTCTCTGTGCCTGGGAAGCACAAGTGTTCACATTGCTTCGCAGAATCGCTTTTGTGCAGAAAACAGTAACACTTGTTCAGAACGAAAGAAAGCACAGAGCCCCAGATTTTATGTTGTCCTGGAGAGCTTGCAGAGCACTGGGGAAAGGCAGGCAGAGAATTCCCTGCTAGCACCTTCTCTGTGCCTGTTCACATTGCTTCGCAGAATCGCTTTTGTGCAGAAAACAGTAACACTTGTTCAGAACGAAAGAAAGCACAGAGCCCCAGATTTTATGTTGTCCTGGAGAGCTTGCAGAGCACTGGGGAAAGGCAGGCAGAGAATTCCCTGCTAGCACCTTCTCTGTGCCTGGGAAGCAGAAGTGTTCACATTGCTTCGCAGAATCGCTTTTGTGCAGAAAACAGTAACACTTGTTCAGAACGAAAGAAAGCACAGAGCCCCAGATTTTATGTTGTCCTGGAGAGCTTGCAGAGCACTGGGGAAAGGCAGGCAGAGAATTCCCTGCTAGCACCTTCTCTGTGCCTGGGAAGCAGAAGTGTTCACATTGCTTCGCAGAATCGCTTTTGTGCAGAAAACAGTAACACTTGTTCAGAACGAAAGAAAGCACAGAGCCCCAGATTTTATGTTGTCCTGGAGAGCTTGCAGAGCACTGGGGAAAGGCAGGCAGAGAATTCCCTGCTAGCACCTTCTCTGTGCCTGTTCACATTGCTTCGCAGAATCGCTTTTGTGCAGAAAACAGTAACACTTGTTCAGAACGAAAGAAAGCACAGAGCCCCAGATTTGCTGTTGTCCTGGAGAGCTTGCAGAGCACTGGGGAAAGGCAGGCAGAGAATTCCCTGCTAGCACCTTCTCTGTGCCTGGGAAGCACAAGTGTTCACATTGCTTCGCAGAATCGCTTTTGTGCAGAAAACAGTAACACTTGTTCAGAACAAAAGAAAGCACAGAGCCCCAGATTTTATGTTGTCCTGGAGAGCTTGCAGAGCACTGGGGAAAGGCAGGCAGAGAATTCCCTGCTAGCACCTTCTCTGTGCCTGGGAAGCACAAGTGTTCACATTGCTTCGCAGAATCGCTTTTGTGCAGAAAACAGTAACACTTGTTCAGAACGAAAGAAAGCACAGAGCCCCAGATTTTATGTTGTCCTGGAGAGCTTGCAGAGCACTGGGGAAAGGCAGGCAGAGAATTCCCTGCTAGCACCTTCTCTGTGCCTGGGAAGCAGAAGTGTTCACATTGCTTCACAGAATCGCTTTTGTGCAGAAAACAGTAACACTTGTTCAGAACGAAAGAAAGCACAGAGCCCCAGATTTTATGTTGTCCTGGAGAGCTTGCAGAGCACTGGGGAAAGGCAGGCAGAGAATTCCCTGCTAGCACCTTCTCTGTGCCTGGGAAGCAGAAGTGTTCACATTGCTTCACAGAATCGCTTTTGTGCAGAAAACAGTATCACTTGTTCAGAACGAAAGAAAGCACAGAGCCCCAGATTTTATGTTGTCCTGGAGAGCTTGCAGAGCACTGGGGAAAGGCAGGCAGAGAATTCCCTGCTAGCACCTTCTCTGTGCCTGGGAAGCACAAGTGTTCACATTGCTTCGCAGAATCGCTTTTGTGCAGAAAACAGTAACACTTGTTCAGAACGAAAGAAAGCACAGAGCCCCAGATTTTATGTTGTCCTGGAGAGCTTGCAGAGCACTGGGGAAAGGCAGGCAGAGAATTCCCTGCTAGCACCTTCTCTGTGCCTGTTCACATTGCTTCGCAGAATCGCTTTTGTGCAGAAAACAGTAACACTTGTTCAGAAGGAAAGAAAGCACAGAGCCCCAGATTTGCTGTTGTCCTGGAGAGCTTGCAGAGCACTGGGGAAAGGCAGGCAGAGAATTCCCTGCTAGCACCTTCTCTGTGCCTGGGAAGCAGAAGTGTTCACATTGCTTCCAGAATTGCTTCTGTGCAGAAAACAGTAACACTTGTTCAGAACGAAATAAAGCACAGAGCCCCAGATTTTATGTTGTCCTGGAGAGCTTGCAGAGCACTGGGGAAAGGCAGGCAGAGAATTCCCTGCTAGCACCTTCTCTGTGCCTGGGAAGCACAAGTGTTCACATTGCTTCGCAGAATCGCTTTTGTGCAGAAAACAGTAACACTTGTTCAGAACGAAAGAAAGCACAGAGCCCCAGATTTTATGTTGTCCTGGAGAGCTTGCAGAGCACTGGGGAAAGGCAGGCAGAGAATTCCCTGCTAGCACCTTCTCTGTGCCTGGGAAGCACAAGTGTTCACATTGCTTCGCAGAATCGCTTTTGTGCAGAAAACAGTAACACTTGTTCAGAACGAAAGAAAGCACAGAGCCCCAGATTTTATGTTGTCCTGGAGAGCTTGCAGAGCACTGGGGAAAGGCAGGCAGAGAATTCCCTGCTAGCACCTTCTCTGTGCCTGGGAAGCACAAGTGTTCACATTGCTTGGCAGAATCGCTTTTGTGCAGAAAACAGTAACACTTGTTCAGAACGAAAGAAAGCACAGAGCCCCAGATTTTATGTTGTCCTGGAGAGCTTGCAGAGCACTGGGGAAAGGCAGGCAGAGAATTCCCTGCTAGCACCTTCTCTGTGCCTGTTCACATTGCTTCGCAGAATCGCTTTTGTGCAGAAAACAGTAACACTTGTTCAGAACGAAAGAAAGCACAGAGCCCCAGATTTTATGTTGTCCTGGAGAGCTTGCAGAGCACTGGGGAAAGGCAGGCAGAGAATTCCCTGCTAGCACCTTCTCTGTGCCTGGGAAGCAGAAGTGTTCACATTGCTTCGCAGAATCGCTTTTGTGCAGAAAACAGTAACACTTGTTCAGAACGAAAGAAAGCACAGAGCCCCAGATTTTATGTTGTCCTGGAGAGCTTGCAGAGCACTGGGGAAAGGCAGGCAGAGAATTCCCTGCTAGCACCTTCTCTGTGCCTGTTCACATTGCTTCGCAGAATCGCTTTTGTGCAGAAAACAGTAACACTTGTTCAGAAGGAAAGAAAGCACAGAGCCCCAGATTTGCTGTTGTCCTGGAGAGCTTGCAGAGCACTGGGGAAAGGCAGGCAGAGAATTCCCTGCTAGCACCTTCTCTGTGCCTGGGAAGCAGAAGTGTTCACATTGCTTCCAGAATTGCTTCTGTGCAGAAAACAGTAACACTTGTTCAGAACGAAATAAAGCACAGAGCCCCAGATTTTATGTTGTCCTGGAGAGCTTGCAGAGCACTGGGGAAAGGCAGGCAGAGAATTCCCTGCTAGCACCTTCTCTGTGCCTGGGAAGCACAAGTGTTCACATTGCTTCGCAGAATCGCTTTTGTGCAGAAAACAGTAACACTTGTTCAGAACGAAAGAAAGCACAGAGCCCCAGATTTTATGTTGTCCTGGAGAGCTTGCAGAGCACTGGGGAAAGGCAGGCAGAGAATTCCCTGCTAGCACCTTCTCTGTGCCTGGGAAGCACAAGTGTTCACATTGCTTCGCAGAATCGCTTTTGTGCAGAAAACAGTAACACTTGTTCAGAACGAAAGAAAGCACAGAGCCCCAGATTTTATGTTGTCCTGGAGAGCTTGCAGAGCACTGGGGAAAGGCAGGCAGAGAATTCCCTGCTAGCACCTTCTCTGTGCCTGGGAAGCACAAGTGTTCACATTGCTTCGCAGAATCGCTTTTGTGCAGAAAACAGTAACACTTGTTCAGAACGAAAGAAAGCACAGAGCCCCAGATTTTATGTTGTCCTGGAGAGCTTGCAGAGCACTGGGGAAAGGCAGGCAGAGAATTCCCTGCTAGCACCTTCTCTGTGCCTGGGAAGCACAAGTGTTCACATTGCTTCGCAGAATCGCTTTTGTGCAGAAAACAGTAACACTTGTTCAGAACGAAAGAAAGCACAGAGCCCCAGATTTTATGTTGTCCTGGAGAGCTTGCAGAGCACTGCGGAAAGGCAGGCAGAGAATTCCCTGCTAGCACCTTCTCTGTGCCTGTTCACATTGCTTCGCAGAATCGCTTTTGTGCAGAAAACAGTAACACTTGTTCAGAACGAAAGAAAGCACAGAGCCCCAGATTTTATGTTGTCCTGGAGAGCTTGCAGAGCACTGGGGAAAGGCAGGCAGAGAATTCCCTGCTAGCACCTTCTCTGTGCCTGGGAAGCAGAAGTGTTCACATTGCTTCGCAGAATCGCTTTTGTGCAGAAAACAGTAACACTTGTTCAGAACGAAAGAAAGCACAGAGCCCCAGATTTTATGTTGTCCTGGAGAGCTTGCAGAGCACTGGGGAAAGGCAGGCAGAGAATTCCCTGCTAGCACCTTCTCTGTGCCTGGGAAGCACAAGTGTTCACATTGCTTCGCAGAATCGCTTTTGTGCAGAAAACAGTAACACTTGTTCAGAATGAAAGAAAGCACAGAGCCCCAGATTTTATGTTGTCCTGGAGAGCTTGCAGAGCACTGGGGAAAGGCAGGCAGAGAATTCCCTGCTAGCACCTTCTCTGTGCCTGTTCACATTGCTTGGCAGAATCGCTTTTGTGCAGAAAACAGTAACACTTGTTCAGAACGAAAGAAAGCACAGAGCCCCAGATTTTATGTTGTCCTGGAGAGCTTGCAGAGCACTGGGGAAAGGCAGGCAGAGAATTCCCTGCTAGCACCTTCTCTGTGCCTGGGAAGCACAAGTGTTCACATTGCTTCGCAGAATCGCTTTTGTGCAGAAAACAGTAACACTTGTTCAGAACGAAAGAAAGCACAGAGCCCCAGATTTTATGTTGTCCTGGAGAGCTTGCAGAGCACTGGGGAAAGGCAGGCAGAGAATTCCCTGCTAGCACCTTCTCTGTGCCTGTTCACATTGCTTCGCAGAATCGCTTTTGTGCAGAAAACAGTAACACTTGTTCAGAACGAAAGAAAGCACAGAGCCCCAGATTTGCTGTTGTCCTGGAGAGCTTGCAGAGCACTGGGGAAAGGCAGGCAGAGAATTCCCTGCTAGCACCTTCTCTGTGCCTGGGAAGCACAAGTGTTCACATTGCTTCGCAGAATCGCTTTTGTGCAGAAAACAGTAACACTTGTTCAGAACGAAAGAAAGCACAGAGCCCCAGATTTTATGTTGTCCTGGAGAGCTTGCAGAGCACTGGGGAAAGGCAGGCAGAGAATTCCCTGCTAGCACCTTCTCTGTGCCTGTTCACATTGCTTCGCAGAATCGCTTTTGTGCAGAAAACAGTAACACTTGTTCAGAACGAAAGAAAGCACAGAGCCCCAGATTTTATGTTGTCCTGGAGAGCTTGCAGAGCACTGGGGAAAGGCAGGCAGAGAATTCCCTGTTACACCTTCTCTGTGCCTGGGAAGCAGAAGTGTTCACATTGCTTCACAGAATCGCTTTTGTTCAGAAAACAGTAACACTTGTTCAGAACGAAAGAAAGCACAGAGCCCCAGATTTTATGTTGTCCTGGAGAGCTTGCAGAGCACTGGGGAAAGGCAGGCAGAGAATTCCCTGCTAGCACCTTCTCTGTGCCTGGGAAGCACAAGTGTTCACATTGCTTGGCAGAATCGCTTTTGTGCAGAAAACAGTAACACTTGTTCAGAACGAAAGAAAGCACAGAGCCCCAGATTTTATGTTGTCCTGGAGAGCTTGCAGAGCACTGGGGAAAGGCAGGCAGAGAATTCCCTGCTAGCACCTTCTCTGTGCCTGGGAAGCAGAAGTGTTCACATTGCTTGGCAGAATCGCTTTTGTGCAGAAAACAGTAACACTTGTTCAGAACGAAAGAAAGCACAGAGCCCCAGATTTTATGTTGTCCTGGAGAGCTTGCAGAGCACTGGGGAAAGGCAGGCAGAGAATTCCCTGCTAGCACCTTCTCTGTGCCTGGGAAGCAGAAGTGTTCACATTGCTTCCAGAATTGCTTTTGTGCAGAAAACACTAACACTTGTTCAGAACGAAATAAAGCACAGAGCCCCAGATTTTATGTTGTCCTGGAGAGCTTGCAGAGCACTGGGGAAAGGCAGGCAGAGAATTCCCTGCTAGCACCTTCTCTGTGCCTGGGAAGCAGAAGTGTTCACATTGCTTCGCAGAATCGCTTTTGTGCAGAAAACAGTAACACTTGTTCAGAACAAAAGAAAGCACAGAGCCCCAGATTTTATGTTGTCCTGGAGAGCTTGCAGAGCACTGGGGAAAGGCAGGCAGAGAATTCCCTGCTAGCACCTTCTCTGTGCCTGGGAAGCACAAGTGTTCACATTGCTTGCAGAATCGCTTTTGTGCAGAAAACAGTAACACTTGTTCAGAACGAATGAAAGCACAGAGCCCCAGATTTTATGTTGTCCTGGAGAGCTTGCAGAGCACTGGGGAAAGGCAGGCAGAGAATTCCCTGCTAGCACCTTCTCTGTGCCTGTTCACATTGCTTCGCAGAATCGCTTTTGTGCAGAAAACAGTAACACTTGTTCAGAACGAAAGAAAGCACAGAGCCCCAGATTTGCTGTTGTCCTGGAGAGCTTGCAGAGCACTGGGGAAAGGCAGGCAGAGAATTCCCTGCTAGCACCTTCTCTGTGCCTGGGAAGCACGAAGTGTTCACATTGCTTCGCAGAATCGCTTTTGTGCAGAAAACAGTAACACTTGTTCAGAACGAAAGAAAGCACAGAGCCCCAGATTTTATGTTGTCCTGGAGAGCTTGCAGAGCACTGGGGAAAGGCAGGCAGAGAATTCCCTGCTAGCACCTTCTCTGTGCCTGGGAAGCACAAGTGTTCACATTGCTTCGCAGAATCGCTTTTGTGCAGAAAACAGTAACACTTGTTCAGAACTGAAAGAAAGCACAGAGCCCCAGATTTTATGTTGTCCTGGAGAGCTTGCAGAGCACTGGGGAAAGGCAGGCAGAGAATTCCCTGCTAGCACCTTCTCTGTGCCTGGGAAGCAGACAGTGTTCACATTGCTTCGCAGAATCGCTTTTGTGCAGAAAACAGTAACACTTGTTCAGAACGAAAGAAAGCACAGAGCCCCAGATTTGCTGTTGTCCTGGAGAGCTTGCAGAGCACTGGGGAAAGGCAGGCAGAGAATTCCCTGCTAGCACCTTCTCTGTGCCTGGGAAGCACAAGTGTTCACATTGCTTCGCAGAATCGCTTTTGTGCAGAAAACAGTAACACTTGTTCAGAACGAAAGAAAGCACAGAGCCCCAGATTTTATGTTGTCCTGGAGAGCTTGCAGAGCACTGGGGAAAGGCAGGCAGAGAATTCCCTGCTAGCACCTTCTCTGTGCCTGGGAAGCACAAGTGTTCACATTGCTTCGCAGAATCGCTTTTGTGCAGAAAACAGTAACACTTGTTCAGAACGAAAGAAAGCACAGAGCCCCAGATTTGCTGTTGTCCTGGAGAGCTTGCAGAGCACTGGGGAAAGGCAGGCAGAGAATTCCCTGCTAGCACCTTCTCTGTGCCTGGGAAGCACAAGTGTTCACATTGCTTGGCAGAATCGCTTTTGTGCAGAAAACAGTAACACTTGTTCAGAACGAATGAAAGCACAGAGCCCCAGATTTTATGTTGTCCTGGAGAGCTTGCAGAGCACTGGGGAAAGGCAGGCAGAGAATTCCCTGCTAGCACCTTCTCTGTGCCTGTTCACATTGCTTCGCAGAATCGCTTTTGTGCAGAAAACAGTAACACTTGTTCAGAACGAAAGAAAGCACAGAGCCCCAGATTTGCTGTTGTCCTGGAGAGCTTGCAGAGCACTGGGGAAAGGCAGGCAGAGAATTCCCTGCTAGCACCTTCTCTGTGCCTGGGAAGCAGAAGTGTTCACATTGCTTCGCAGAATCGCTTTTGTGCAGAAAAGAGTAACACTTGTTCAGAATGAAAGAAAGCACAGAGCCCCAGATTTGCTGTTGTCCTGGAGAGCTTGCAGAGCACTGGGGAAAGGCAGGCAGAGAATTCCCTGCTAGCACCTTCTCTGTGCCTGTTCACATTGCTTGGCAGAATCGCTTTTGTGCAGAAAACAGTAACACTTGTTCAGAACGAAAGAAAGCACAGAGCCCCAGATTTTATGTTGTCCTGGAGAGCTTGCAGAGCACTGGGGAAAGGCAGGCAGAGAATTCCCTGCTAGCACCTTCTCTGTGCCTGGGAAGCACAAGTGTTCACATTGCTTCGCAGAATCGCTTTTGTGCAGAAAACAGTAACACTTGTTCAGAACGAAAGAAAGCACAGAGCCCCAGATTTTATGTTGTCCTGGAGAGCTTGCAGAGCACTGGGGAAAGGCAGGCAGAGAATTCCCTGCTAGCACCTTCTCTGTGCCTGTTCACATTGCTTCGCAGAATCGCTTTTGTGCAGAAAACAGTAACACTTGTTCAGAACGAAAGAAAGCACAGACCCAGATTTGCTGTTGTCCTGGAGAGCTTGCAGAGCACTGGGGAAAGGCAGGCAGAGAATTCCCTGCTAGCACCTTCTCTGTGCCTGGGAAGCAGAAGTGTTCACATTGCTTGGCAGAATCGCTTTTGTGCAGAAAACAGTAACACTTGTTCAGAACGAAAGAAAGCACAGAGCCCCAGATTTTATGTTGTCCTGGAGAGCTTGCAGAGCACTGGGGAAAGGCAGGCAGAGAATTCCCTGCTAGCACCTTCTCTGTGCCTGGGAAGCACAAGTGTTCACATTGCTTCGCAGAATCGCTTTTGTGCAGAAAACAGTAACACTTGTTCAGAACGAAAGAAAGCACAGAGCCCCAGATTTTATGTTGTCCTGGAGAGCTTGCAGAGCACTGGGGAAAGGCAGGCAGAGAATTCCCTGCTAGCACCTTCTCTGTGCCTGGGAAGCAGAAGTGTTCACATTGCTTCCAGAATTGCTTTTGTGCAGAAAACACTAACACTTGTTCAGAACGAAATAAAGCACAGAGCCCCAGATTTTATGTTGTCCTGGAGAGCTTGCAGAGCACTGGGGAAAGGCAGGCAGAGAATTCCCTGCTAGCACCTTCTCTGTGCCTGGGAAGCACAAGTGTTCACATTGCTTCGCAGAATCGCTTTTGTGCAGAAAACAGTAACACTTGTTCAGAACGAAAGAAAGCACAGAGCCCCAGATTTTATGTTGTCCTGGAGAGCTTGCAGAGCACTGGGGAAAGGCAGGCAGAGAATTCCCTGCTAGCACCTTCTCTGTGCCTGGGAAGCAGAAGTGTTCACATTGCTTCGCAGAATCGCTTTTGTGCAGAAAACAGTAACACTTGTTCAGAACAAAAGAAAGCACAGAGCCCCAGATTTTATGTTGTCCTGGAGAGCTTGCAGAGCACTGGGGAAAGGCAGGCAGAGAATTCCCTGCTAGCACCTTCTCTGTGCCTGGGAAGCACAAGTGTTCACATTGCTTGGCAGAATCGCTTTTGTGCAGAAAACAGTAACACTTGTTCAGAACGAAAGAAAGCACAGAGCCCCAGATTTTATGTTGTCCTCGAGAGCTTGCAGAGCACTGGGGAAAGGCAGGCAGAGAATTCCCTGCTAGCACCTTCTCTGTGCCTGTTCACATTGCTTCGCAGAATCGCTTTTGTGCAGAAAACAGTAACACTTGTTCAGAACGAAAGAAAGCACAGAGCCCCAGATTTGCTGTTGTCCTGGAGAGCTTGCAGAGCACTGGGGAAAGGCAGGCAGAGAATTCCCTGCTAGCACCTTCTCTGTGCCTGGGAAGCAGAAGTGTTCACATTGCTTCGCAGAATCGCTTTTGTGCAGAAAACAGTAACACTTGTTCAGAACGAAAGAAAGCACAGAGCCCCAGATTTTATGTTGTCCTGGAGAGCTTGCAGAGCACTGGGGAAAGGCAGGCAGAGAATTCCCTGCTAGCACCTTCTCTGTGCCTGGGAAGCACAAGTGTTCACATTGCTTCGCAGAATTGCTTTTGTGCAGAAAACAGTAACACTTGTTCAGAATGAAAGAAAGCACAGAGCCCCAGATTTTATGTTGTCCTGGAGAGCTTGCAGAGCACTGGGGAAAGGCAGGCAGAGAATTCCCTGCTAGCACCTTCTCTGTGCCTGGGAAGCACAAGTGTTCACATTGCTTCGCAGAATCGCTTTTGTGCAGAAAAGAGTAACACTTGTTCAGAATGAAAGAAAGCACAGAGCCCCAGATTTGCTGTTGTCCTGGAGAGCTTGCAGAGCACTGGGGAAAGGCAGGCAGAGAATTCCCTGCTAGCACCTTCTCTGTGCCTGGGAAGCACAAGTGTTCACATTGCTTCGCAGAATCGCTTTTGTGCAGAAAACAGTAACACTTGTTCAGAACGAAAGAAAGCACAGAGCCCCAGATTTTATGTTGTCCTGGAGAGCTTGCAGAGCACTGGGGAAAGGCAGGCAGAGAATTCCCTGCTAGCACCTTCTCTGTGCCTGGGAAGCACAAGTGTTCACATTGCTTGGCAGAATCGCTTTTGTGCAGAAAACAGTAACACTTGTTCAGAACGAAAGAAAGCACAGAGCCCCAGATTTTATGTTGTCCTGGAGAGCTTGCAGAGCACTGGGGAAAGGCAGGCAGAGAATTCCCTGCTATCACCTTCTCTGTGCCTGGGAAGCACAAGTGTTCACATTGCTTCGCAGAATCGCTTTTGTGCAGAAAACAGTAACACTTGTTCAGAATGAAAGAAAGCACAGAGCCCCAGATTTTATGTTGTCCTGGAGAGCTTGCAGAGCACTGGGGAAAGGCAGGCAGAGAATTCCCTGCTAGCACCTTCTCTGTGCCTGGGAAGCACAAGTGTTCACATTGCTTCGCAGAATCGCTTTTGTGCAGAAAACAGTAACACTTGTTCAGAACGAAAGAAAGCACAGAGCCCCAGATTTGCTGTTGTCCTGGAGAGCTTGCAGAGCACTGGGGAAAGGCAGGCAGAGAATTCCCTGCTAGCACCTTCTCTGTGCCTGGGAAGCACAAGTGTTCACATTGCTTCGCAGAATCGCTTTTGTGCAGAAAACAGTAACACTTGTTCAGAACGAAAGAAAGCACAGAGCCCCAGATTTTATGTTGTCCTGGAGAGCTTGCAGAGCACTGGGGAAAGGCAGGCAGAGAATTCCCTGCTAGCACCTTCTCTGTGCCTGGGAAGCACAAGTGTTCACATTGCTTCGCAGAATCGCTTTTGTGCAGAAAACAGTAACACTTGTTCAGAACGAAAGAAAGCACAGAGCCCCAGATTTGCTGTTGTCCTGGAGAGCTTGCAGAGCACTGGGGAAAGGCAGGCAGAGAATTCCCTGCTAGCACCTTCTCTGTGCCTGGGAAGCACAAGTGTTCACATTGCTTGGCAGAATCGCTTTTGTGCAGAAAACAGTAACACTTGTTCAGAACGAAAGAAAGCACAGAGCCCCAGATTTTATGTTGTCCTGGAGAGCTTGCAGAGCACTGGGGAAAGGCAGGCAGAGAATTCCCTGCTAGCACCTTCTCTGTGCCTGGGAAGCACAAGTGTTCACATTGCTTCGCAGAATCGCTTTTGTGCAGAAAACAGTAACACTTGTTCAGAACGAAAGAAAGCACAGAGCCCCAGATTTTATGTTGTCCTGGAGAGCTTGCAGAGCACTGGGGAAAGGCAGGCAGAGAATTCCCTGCTAGCACCTTCTCTGTGCCTGGGAAGCAGAAGTGTTCACATTGCTTCGCAGAATCGCTTTTGTGCAGAAAACAGTAACACTTGTTCAGAACAAAAGAAAGCACAGAGCCCCAGATTTTATGTTGTCCTGGAGAGCTTGCAGAGCACTGGGGAAAGGCAGGCAGAGAATTCCCTGCTAGCACCTTCTCTGTGCCTGGGAAGCACAAGTGTTCACATTGCTTGGCAGAATCGCTTTTGTGCAGAAAACAGTAACACTTGTTCAGAACGAATGAAAGCACAGAGCCCCAGATTTTATGTTGTCCTGGAGAGCTTGCAGAGCACTGGGGAAAGGCAGGCAGAGAATTCCCTGCTAGCACCTTCTCTGTGCCTGGGAAGCACAAGTGTTCACATTGCTTCGCAGAATCGCTTTTGTGCAGAAAACAGTAACACTTGTTCAGAACGAAAGAAAGCACAGAGCCCCAGATTTTATGTTGTCCTGGAGAGCTTGCAGAGCACTGGGGAAAGGCAGGCAGAGAATTCCCTGCTAGCACCTTCTCTGTGCCTGGGAAGCAGAAGTGTTCACATTGCTTCGCAGAATCGCTTTTGTGCAGAAAACAGTAACACTTGTTCAGAACAAAAGAAAGCACAGAGCCCCAGATTTTATGTTGTCCTGGAGAGCTTGCAGAGCACTGGGGAAAGGCAGGCAGAGAATTCCCTGCTAGCACCTTCTCTGTGCCTGGGAAGCACAAGTGTTCACATTGCTTGGCAGAATCGCTTTTGTGCAGAAAACAGTAACACTTGTTCAGAACGAATGAAAGCACAGAGCCCCAGATTTTATGTTGTCCTGGAGAGCTTGCAGAGCACTGGGGAAAGGCAGGCAGAGAATTCCCTGCTAGCACCTTCTCTGTGCCTGTTCACATTGCTTCGCAGAATCGCTTTTGTGCAGAAAACAGTAACACTTGTTCAGAACGAAAGAAAGCACAGAGCCCCAGATTTGCTGTTGTCCTGGAGAGCTTGCAGAGCACTGGGGAAAGGCAGGCAGAGAATTCCCTGCTAGCACCTTCTCTGTGCCTGGGAAGCAGAAGTGTTCACATTGCTTCGCAGAATCGCTTTTGTGCAGAAAACAGTAACACTTGTTCAGAACGAAAGAAAGCACAGAGCCCCAGATTTTATGTTGTCCTGGAGAGCTTGCAGAGCACTGGGGAAAGGCAGGCAGAGAATTCCCTGCTAGCACCTTCTCTGTGCCTGGGAAGCACAAGTGTTCACATTGCTTCGCAGAATTGCTTTTGTGCAGAAAACAGTAACACTTGTTCAGAATGAAAGAAAGCACAGAGCCCCAGATTTTATGTTGTCCTGGAGAGCTTGCAGAGCACTGGGGAAAGGCAGGCAGAGAATTCCCTGCTAGCACCTTCTCTGTGCCTGGGAAGCAGAAGTGTTCACATTGCTTCGCAGAATCGCTTTTGTGCAGAAAAGAGTAACACTTGTTCAGAATGAAAGAAAGCACAGAGCCCCAGATTTGCTGTTGTCCTGGAGAGCTTGCAGAGCACTGGGGAAAGGCAGGCAGAGAATTCCCTGCTAGCACCTTCTCTGTGCCTGGGAAGCACAAGTGTTCACATTGCTTCGCAGAATCGCTTTTGTGCAGAAAACAGTAACACTTGTTCAGAACGAAAGAAAGCACAGAGCCCCAGATTTTATGTTGTCCTGGAGAGCTTGCAGAGCACTGGGGAAAGGCAGGCAGAGAATTCCCTGCTAGCACCTTCTCTGTGCCTGGGAAGCAGAAGTGTTCACATTGCTTCGCAGAATCGCTTTTGTGCAGAAAACAGTAACACTTGTTCAGAACAAAAGAAAGCACAGAGCCCCAGATTTTATGTTGTCCTGGAGAGCTTGCAGAGCACTGGGGAAAGGCAGGCAGAGAATTCCCTGCTAGCACCTTCTCTGTGCCTGGGAAGCAGAAGTGTTCACATTGCTTCGCAGAATCGCTTTTGTGCAGAAAACAGTAACACTTGTTCAGAATGAAAGAAAGCACAGAGCCCCAGATTTTATGTTGTCCTGGAGAGCTTGCAGAGCACTGGGGAAAGGCAGGCAGAGAATTCCCTGCTAGCACCTTCTCTGTGCCTGGGAAGCACAAGTGTTCACATTGCTTCGCAGAATCGCTTTTGTGCAGAAAACAGTAACACTTGTTCAGAACGAAAGAAAGCACAGAGCCCCAGATTTGCTGTTGTCCTGGAGAGCTTGCAGAGCACTGGGGAAAGGCAGGCAGAGAATTCCCTGCTAGCACCTTCTCTGTGCCTGGGAAGCACAAGTGTTCACATTGCTTCGCAGAATCGCTTTTGTGCAGAAAACAGTAACACTTGTTCAGAACGAAAGAAAGCACAGAGCCCCAGATTTTATGTTGTCCTGGAGAGCTTGCAGAGCACTGGGGAAAGGCAGGCAGAGAATTCCCTGCTAGCACCTTCTCTGTGCCTGGGAAGCACAAGTGTTCACATTGCTTCGCAGAATCGCTTTTGTGCAGAAAACAGTAACACTTGTTCAGAACGAAAGAAAGCACAGAGCCCCAGATTTGCTGTTGTCCTGGAGAGCTTGCAGAGCACTGGGGAAAGGCAGGCAGAGAATTCCCTGCTAGCACCTTCTCTGTGCCTGGGAAGCACAAGTGTTCACATTGCTTGGCAGAATCGCTTTTGTGCAGAAAACAGTAACACTTGTTCAGAACGAAAGAAAGCACAGAGCCCCAGATTTTATGTTGTCCTGGAGAGCTTGCAGAGCACTGGGGAAAGGCAGGCAGAGAATTCCCTGCTAGCACCTTCTCTGTGCCTGGGAAGCACAAGTGTTCACATTGCTTCGCAGAATCGCTTTTGTGCAGAAAACAGTAACACTTGTTCAGAACGAAAGAAAGCACAGAGCCCCAGATTTTATGTTGTCCTGGAGAGCTTGCAGAGCACTGGGGAAAGGCAGGCAGAGAATTCCCTGCTAGCACCTTCTCTGTGCCTGGGAAGCAGAAGTGTTCACATTGCTTCGCAGAATCGCTTTTGTGCAGAAAACAGTAACACTTGTTCAGAACAAAAGAAAGCACAGAGCCCCAGATTTTATGTTGTCCTGGAGAGCTTGCAGAGCACTGGGGAAAGGCAGGCAGAGAATTCCCTGCTAGCACCTTCTCTGTGCCTGGGAAGCACAAGTGTTCACATTGCTTGGCAGAATCGCTTTTGTGCAGAAAACAGTAACACTTGTTCAGAACGAATGAAAGCACAGAGCCCCAGATTTTATGTTGTCCTGGAGAGCTTGCAGAGCACTGGGGAAAGGCAGGCAGAGAATTCCCTGCTAGCACCTTCTCTGTGCCTGTTCACATTGCTTCGCAGAATCGCTTTTGTGCAGAAAACAGTAACACTTGTTCAGAACGAAAGAAAGCACAGAGCCCCAGATTTGCTGTTGTCCTGGAGAGCTTGCAGAGCACTGGGGAAAGGCAGGCAGAGAATTCCCTGCTAGCACCTTCTCTGTGCCTGGGAAGCAGAAGTGTTCACATTGCTTCGCAGAATCGCTTTTGTGCAGAAAAGAGTAACACTTGTTCAGAATGAAAGAAAGCACAGAGCCCCAGATTTGCTGTTGTCCTGGAGAGCTTGCAGAGCACTGGGGAAAGGCAGGCAGAGAATTCCCTGCTAGCACCTTCTCTGTGCCTGGGAAGCACAAGTGTTCACATTGCTTCGCAGAATCGCTTTTGTGCAGAAAACAGTAACACTTGTTCAGAACGAAAGAAAGCACAGAGCCCCAGATTTTATGTTGTCCTGGAGAGCTTGCAGAGCACTGGGGAAAGGCAGGCAGAGAATTCCCTGCTAGCACCTTCTCTGTGCCTGGGAAGCAGAAGTGTTCACATTGCTTGGCAGAATCGCTTTTGTGCAGAAAACAGTAACACTTGTTCAGAACGAAAGAAAGCACAGAGCCCCAGATTTTATGTTGTCCTGGAGAGCTTGCAGAGCACTGGGGAAAGGCAGGCAGAGAATTCCCTGCTAGCACCTTCTCTGTGCCTGGGAAGCACAAGTGTTCACATTGCTTCGCAGAATCGCTTTTGTGCAGAAAACAGTAACACTTGTTCAGAATGAAAGAAAGCACAGAGCCCCAGATTTTATGTTGTCCTGGAGAGCTTGCAGAGCACTGGGGAAAGGCAGGCAGAGAATTCCCTGTTACACCTTCTCTGTGCCTGGGAAGCAGAAGTGTTCACATTGCTTCACAGAATCGCTTTTGTTCAGAAAACAGTAACACTTGTTCAGAACGAAAGAAAGCACAGAGCCCCAGATTTTATGTTGTCCTGGAGAGCTTGCAGAGCACTGGGGAAAGGCAGGCAGAGAATTCCCTGCTAGCACCTTCTCTGTGCCTGGGAAGCAGAAGTGTTCACATTGCTTGGCAGAATCGCTTTTGTGCAGAAAACAGTAACACTTGTTCAGAACGAAAGAAAGCACAGAGCCCCAGATTTTATGTTGTCCTGGAGAGCTTGCAGAGCACTGGGGAAAGGCAGGCAGAGAATTCCCTGCTAGCACCTTCTCTGTGCCTGGGAAGCACAAGTGTTCACATTGCTTCGCAGAATCGCTTTTGTGCAGAAAACAGTAACACTTGTTCAGAACGAAAGAAAGCACAGAGCCCCAGATTTTATGTTGTCCTGGAGAGCTTGCAGAGCACTGGGGAAAGGCAGGCAGAGAATTCCCTGCTAGCACCTTCTCTGTGCCTGGGAAGCAGAAGTGTTCACATTGCTTCCAGAATTGCTTTTGTGCAGAAAACAGTAACACTTGTTCAGAACGAAATAAAGCACAGAGCCCCAGATTTTATGTTGTCCTGGAGAGCTTGCAGAGCACTGGGGAAAGGCAGGCAGAGAATTCCCTGCTAGCACCTTCTCTGTGCCTGGGAAGCACAAGTGTTCACATTGCTTCGCAGAATCGCTTTTGTGCAGAAAACAGTAACACTTGTTCAGAACGAAAGAAAGCACAGAGCCCCAGAATTTATGTTGTCCTGGAGAGCTTGCAGAGCACTGGGGAAAGGCAGGCAGAGAATTCCCTGCTAGCACCTTCTCTGTGCCTGGGAAGCACAAGTGTTCACATTGCTTCGCAGAATCGCTTTTGTGCAGAAAACACTAACACTTGTTCAGAACGAAAGAAAGCACAGAGCCCCAGATTTGCTGTTGTCCTGGAGAGCTTGCAGAGCACTGGGGAAAGGCAGGCAGAGAATTCCCTGCTAGCACCTTCTCTGTGCCTGGGAAGCAGAAGTGTTCACATTGCTTCCAGAATTGCTTTTGTGCAGAAAACACTAACACTTGTTCAGAACGAAATAAAGCACAGAGCCCCAGATTTTATGTTGTCCTGGAGAGCTTGCAGAGCACTGGGGAAAGGCAGGCAGAGAATTCCCTGCTAGCACCTTCTCTGTGCCTGGGAAGCACAAGTGTTCACATTGCTTCGCAGAATCGCTTTTGTGCAGAAAACAGTAACACTTGTTCAGAACGAAAGAAAGCACAGAGCCCCAGATTTTATGTTGTCCTGGAGAGCTTGCAGAGCACTGGGGAAAGGCAGGCAGAGAATTCCCTGCTAGCACCTTCTCTGTGCCTGGGAAGCAGAAGTGTTCACATTGCTTCGCAGAATCGCTTTTGTGCAGAAAACAGTAACACTTGTTCAGAACAAAAGAAAGCACAGAGCCCCAGATTTTATGTTGTCCTGGAGAGCTTGCAGAGCACTGGGGAAAGGCAGGCAGAGAATTCCCTGCTAGCACCTTCTCTGTGCCTGGGAAGCACAAGTGTTCACATTGCTTGGCAGAATCGCTTTTGTGCAGAAAACAGTAACACTTGTTCAGAACGAATGAAAGCACAGAGCCCCAGATTTTATGTTGTCCTGGAGAGCTTGCAGAGCACTGGGGAAAGGCAGGCAGAGAATTCCCTGCTAGCACCTTCTCTGTGCCTGTTCACATTGCTTCGCAGAATCGCTTTTGTGCAGAAAACAGTAACACTTGTTCAGAATGAAAGAAAGCACAGAGCCCCAGATTTGCTGTTGTCCTGGAGAGCTTGCAGAGCACTGGGGAAAGGCAGGCAGAGAATTCCCTGCTAGCACCTTCTCTGTGCCTGGGAAGCACAAGTGTTCACATTGCTTGGCAGAATCGCTTTTGTGCAGAAAACAGTAACACTTGTTCAGAACGAAAGAAAGCACAGAGCCCCAGATTTTATGTTGTCCTGGAGAGCTTGCAGAGCACTGGGGAAAGGCAGGCAGAGAATTCCCTGCTAGCACCTTCTCTGTGCCTGTTCACATTGCTTCGCAGAATCGCTTTTGTGCAGAAAACAGTAACACTTGTTCAGAACGAAAGAAAGCACAGAGCCCCAGATTTGCTGTTGTCCTGGAGAGCTTGCAGAGCACTGGGGAAAGGCAGGCAGAGAATTCCCTGCTAGCACCTTCTCTGTGCCTGGGAAGCAGAAGTGTTCACATTGCTTCGCAGAATCGCTTTTGTGCAGAAAACAGTAACACTTGTTCAGAACGAAAGAAAGCACAGAGCCCCAGATTTTATGTTGTCCTGGAGAGCTTGCAGAGCACTGGGGAAAGGCAGGCAGAGAATTCCCTGCTAGCACCTTCTCTGTGCCTGGGAAGCACAAGTGTTCACATTGCTTCGCAGAATCGCTTTTGTGCAGAAAACAGTAACACTTGTTCAGAACGAAAGAAAGCACAGAGCCCCAGATTTTATGTTGTCCTGGAGAGCTTGCAGAGCACTGGGGAAAGGCAGGCAGAGAATTCCCTGCTAGCACCTTCTCTGTGCCTGGGAAGCAGAAGTGTTCACATTGCTTCACAGAATCGCTTTTGTGCAGAAAACAGTAACACTTGTTCAGAACGAAAGAAAGCACAGAGCCCCAGATTTTATGTTGTCCTGGAGAGCTTGCAGAGCACTGGGGAAAGGCAGGCAGAGAATTCCCTGCTAGCACCTTCTCTGTGCCTGGGAAGCAGAAGTGTTCACATTGCTTCACAGAATCGCTTTTGTGCAGAAAACAGTAACACTTGTTCAGAACGAAAGAAAGCACAGAGCCCCAGATTTTATGTTGTCCTGGAGAGCTTGCAGAGCACTGGGGAAAGGCAGGCAGAGAATTCCCTGCTAGCACCTTCTCTGTGCCTGGGAAGCAGAAGTGTTCACATTGCTTGGCAGAATCGCTTTTGTGCAGAAAACAGTAACACTTGTTCAGAACGAAAGAAAGCACAGAGCCCCAGATTTTATGTTGTCCTGGAGAGCTTGCAGAGCACTGGGGAAAGGCAGGCAGAGAATTCCCTGCTAGCACCTTCTCTGTGCCTGTTCACATTGCTTCGCAGAATCGCTTTTGTGCAGAAAACACTAACACTTGTTCAGAAGGAAAGAAAGCACAGAGCCCCAGATTTGCTGTTGTCCTGGAGAGCTTGCAGAGCACTGGGGAAAGGCAGGCAGAGAATTCCCTGCTAGCACCTTCTCTGTGCCTGGGAAGCAGAAGTGTTCACATTGCTTCCAGAATTGCTTCTGTGCAGAAAACAGTAACACTTGTTCAGAACGAAATAAAGCACAGAGCCCCAGATTTTATGTTGTCCTGGAGAGCTTGCAGAGCACTGGGGAAAGGCAGGCAGAGAATTCCCTGCTAGCACCTTCTCTGTGCCTGGGAAGCACAAGTGTTCACATTGCTTCGCAGAATCGCTTTTGTGCAGAAAACAGTAACACTTGTTCAGAACGAAAGAAAGCACAGAGCCCCAGATTTTATGTTGTCCTGGAGAGCTTGCAGAGCACTGGGGAAAGGCAGGCAGAGAATTCCCTGCTAGCACCTTCTCTGTGCCTGTTCACATTGCTTCGCAGAATCGCTTTTGTGCAGAAAACACTAACACTTGTTCAGAACGAAAGAAAGCACAGAGCCCCAGATTTTATGTTGTCCTGGAGAGCTTGCAGAGCACTGGGGAAAGGCAGGCAGAGAATTCCCTGCTAGCACCTTCTCTGTGCCTGGGAAGCACAAGTGTTCACATTGCTTCGCAGAATCGCTTTTGTGCAGAAAACAGTAACACTTGTTCAGAACGAAAGAAAGCACAGAGCCCCAGATTTTATGTTGTCCTGGAGAGCTTGCAGAGCACTGGGGAAAGGCAGGCAGAGAATTCCCTGCTAGCACCTTCTCTGTGCCTGGGAAGCAGAAGTGTTCACATTGCTTGGCAGAATCGCTTTTGTGCAGAAAACAGTAACACTTGTTCAGAACGAAAGAAAGCACAGAGCCCCAGATTTTATGTTGTCCTGGAGAGCTTGCAGAGCACTGGGGAAAGGCAGGCAGAGAATTCCCTGCTAGCACCTTCTCTGTGCCTGTTCACATTGCTTCGCAGAATCGCTTTTGTGCAGAAAACAGTAACACTTGTTCAGAACGAAAGAAAGCACAGAGCCCCAGATTTTATGTTGTCCTGGAGAGCTTGCAGAGCACTGGGGAAAGGCAGGCAGAGAATTCCCTGCTAGCACCTTCTCTGTGCCTGGGAAGCACAAGTGTTCACATTGCTTGGCAGAATCGCTTTTGTGCAGAAAACAGTAACACTTGTTCAGAACGAAAGAAAGCACAGAGCCCCAGATTTTATGTTGTCCTGGAGAGCTTGCAGAGCACTGGGGAAAGGCAGGCAGAGAATTCCCTGCTAGCACCTTCTCTGTGCCTGGGAAGCAGAAGTGTTCACATTGCTTCCAGAATTGCTTTTGTGCAGAAAACACTAACACTTGTTCAGAACGAAATAAAGCACAGAGCCCCAGATTTTATGTTGTCCTGGAGAGCTTGCAGAGCACTGGGGAAAGGCAGGCAGAGAATTCCCTGCTAGCACCTTCTCTGTGCCTGGGAAGCACAAGTGTTCACATTGCTTCGCAGAATCGCTTTTGTGCAGAAAACAGTAACACTTGTTCAGAACGAAAGAAAGCACAGAGCCCCAGATTTTATGTTGTCCTGGAGAGTTTGCAGAGCACTGGGGAAAGGCAGGCAGAGAATTCCCTGCTAGCACCTTCTCTGTGCCTGGGAAGCACAAGTGTTCACATTGCTTCGCAGAGTCGCTTTTGTGCAGAAAACAGTAACACTTGTTCAGAACGAATGAAAGCACAGAGCCCCAGATTTTATGTTGTCCTGGAGAGCTTGCAGAGCACTGGGGAAAGGCAGGCAGAGAATTCCCTGCTAGCACCTTCTCTGTGCCTGTTCACATTGCTTCGCAGAATCGCTTTTGTGCAGAAAACAGTAACACTTGTTCAGAACGAAAGAAAGCACAGAGCCCCAGATTTTATGTTGTCCTGGAGAGCTTGCAGAGCACTGGGGAAAGGCAGGCAGAGAATTCCCTGCTAGCACCTTCTCTGTGCCTGGGAAGCAGAAGTGTTCACATTGCTTCGCAGAATCGCTTTTGTGCAGAAAACAGTAACACTTGTTCAGAACGAAAGAAAGCACAGAGCCCCAGATTTTATGTTGTCCTGGAGAGCTTGCAGAGCACTGGGGAAAGGCAGGCAGAGAATTCCCTGCTAGCACCTTCTCTGTGCCTGGGAAGCAGAAGTGTTCACATTGCTTCGCAGAATCGCTTTTGTGCAGAAAACAGTAACACTTGTTCAGAACGAAAGAAAGCACAGAGCCCCAGATTTTATGTTGTCCTGGAGAGCTTGCAGAGCACTGGGGAAAGGCAGGCAGAGAATTCCCTGCTAGCACCTTCTCTGTGCCTGGGAAGCACAAGTGTTCACATTGCTTCGCAGAATCGCTTTTGTGCAGAAAACAGTAACACTTGTTCAGAACGAAAGAAAGCACAGAGCCCCAGATTTTATGTTGTCCTGGAGAGCTTGCAGAGCACTGGGGAAAGGCAGGCAGAGAATTCCCTGCTAGCACCTTCTCTGTGCCTGTTCACATTGCTTCGCAGAATCGCTTTTGTGCAGAAAACAGTAACACTTGTTCAGAACGAAAGAAAGCACAGAGCCCCAGATTTTATGTTGTCCTGGAGAGCTTGCAGAGCACTGGGGAAAGGCAGGCAGAGAATTCCCTGCTAGCACCTTCTCTGTGCCTGGGAAGCACAAGTGTTCACATTGCTTGGCAGAATCGCTTTTGTGCAGAAAACAGTAACACTTGTTCAGAACGAAAGAAAGCACAGAGCCCCAGATTTTATGTTGTCCTGGAGAGCTTGCAGAGCACTGGGGAAAGGCAGGCAGAGAATTCCCTGCTAGCACCTTCTCTGTGCCTGGGAAGCAGAAGTGTTCACATTGCTTCCAGAATTGCTTTTGTGCAGAAAACACTAACACTTGTTCAGAACGAAATAAAGCACAGAGCCCCAGATTTTATGTTGTCCTGGAGAGCTTGCAGAGCACTGGGGAAAGGCAGGCAGAGAATTCCCTGCTAGCACCTTCTCTGTGCCTGGGAAGCACAAGTGTTCACATTGCTTCGCAGAATCGCTTTTGTGCAGAAAACAGTAACACTTGTTCAGAACGAAAGAAAGCACAGAGCCCCAGATTTTATGTTGTCCTGGAGAGTTTGCAGAGCACTGGGGAAAGGCAGGCAGAGAATTCCCTGCTAGCACCTTCTCTGTGCCTGGGAAGCACAAGTGTTCACATTGCTTCGCAGAGTCGCTTTTGTGCAGAAAACAGTAACACTTGTTCAGAACGAATGAAAGCACAGAGCCCCAGATTTTATGTTGTCCTGGAGAGCTTGCAGAGCACTGGGGAAAGGCAGGCAGAGAATTCCCTGCTAGCACCTTCTCTGTGCCTGTTCACATTGCTTCGCAGAATCGCTTTTGTGCAGAAAACAGTAACACTTGTTCAGAACGAAAGAAAGCACAGAGCCCCAGATTTTATGTTGTCCTGGAGAGCTTGCAGAGCACTGGGGAAAGGCAGGCAGAGAATTCCCTGCTAGCACCTTCTCTGTGCCTGGGAAGCAGAAATGTTCACATTGCTTCGCAGAATCGCTTTTGTGCAGAAAACAGTAACACTTGTTCAGAACGAAAGAAAGCACAGAGCCCCAGATTTTATGTTGTCCTGGAGAGCTTGCAGAGCACTGGGGAAAGGCAGGCAGAGAATTCCCTGCTAGCACCTTCTCTGTGCCTGGGAAGCACAAGTGTTCACATTGCTTCGCAGAATCGCTTTTGTGCAGAAAACAGTAACACTTGTTCAGAACGAAAGAGAGCACAGAGCCCCAGATTTTATGTTGTCCTGGAGAGCTTGCAGAGCACTGGGGAAAGGCAGGCAGAGAATTCCCTGCTAGCACCTTCTCTGTGCCTGGGAAGCACAAGTGTTCACATTGCTTCGCAGAATCGCTTTTGTGCAGAAAACAGTAACACTTGTTCAGAATGAAAGAAAGCACAGAGCCCCAGATTTTATGTTGTCCTGGAGAGCTTGCAGAGCACTGGGGAAAGGCAGGCAGAGAATTCCCTGCTAGCACCTTCTCTGTGCCTGTTCACATTGCTTCGCAGAATCGCTTTTGTGCAGAAAACAGTAACACTTGGTCAGGAAGAAAGAAAGCACAGAGCCCCAGATTTTATGTTGTCCTGGAGAGCTTGCAGAGCACTGGGGAAAGGCAGGCAGAGAATTCCCTGCTAGCACCTTCTCTGTGCCTGGGAAGCAGAAGTGTTCACATTGCTTGGCAGAATCGCTTTTGTGCAGAAAACAGTAACACTTGTTCAGAACGAAAGAAAGCACAGAGCCCCAGATTTTATGTTGTCCTGGAGAGCTTGCAGAGCACTGGGGAAAGGCAGGCAGAGAATTCCCTGCTAGCACCTTCTCTGTGCCTGGGAAGCACAAGTGTTCACATTGCTTGGCAGAATCGCTTTTGTGCAGAAAACAGTAACACTTGTTCAGAATGAAAGAAAGCACAGAGCCCCAGATTTTATGTTGTCCTGGAGAGCTTGCAGAGCACTGGGGAAAGGCAGGCAGAGAATTCCCTGCTAGCACCTTCTCTGTGCCTGGGAAGCACAAGTGTTCACATTGCTTCGCAGAATCGCTTTTGTGCAGAAAACAGTAACACTTGTTCGGAACGAAAGAAAGCACAGAGCCCCAGATTTTATGTTGTCCTGGAGAGCTTGCAGAGCACTGGGGAAAGGCAGGCAGAGAATTCCCTGCTAGCACCTTCTCTGTGCCTGGGAAGCACAAGTGTTCACATTGCTTGGCAGAATCGCTTTTGTGCAGAAAACAGTAACACTTGTTCAGAACGAAAGAAAGCACAGAGCCCCAGATTTTATGTTGTCCTGGAGAGCTTGCAGAGCACTGGGGAAAGGCAGGCAGAGAATTCCCTGCTAGCACCTTCTCTGTGCCTGTTCACATTGCTTCGCAGAATCGCTTTTGTGCAGAAAACAGTAACACTTGTTCAGAACGAAAGAAAGCACAGAGCCCCAGATTTTATGTTGTCCTGGAGAGCTTGCAGAGCACTGGGGAAAGGCAGGCAGAGAATTCCCTGCTAGCACCTTCTCTGTGCCTGGGAAGCAGAAGTGTTCACATTGCTTCGCAGAATCGCTTTTGTGCAGAAAACAGTAACACTTGTTCAGAACGAAAGAAAGCACAGAGCCCCAGATTTTATGTTGTCCTGGAGAGCTTGCAGAGCACTGGGGAAAGGCAGGCAGAGAATTCCCTGCTAGCACCTTCTCTGTGCCTGGGAAGCAGAAGTGTTCACATTGCTTCGCAGAATCGCTTTTGTGCAGAAAACAGTAACACTTGTTCAGAACGAAAGAAAGCACAGAGCCCCAGATTTTATGTTGTCCTGGAGAGCTTGCAGAGCACTGGGGAAAGGCAGGCAGAGAATTCCCTGCTAGCACCTTCTATGTGCCTGTTCACATTGCTTCGCAGAATCGCTTTTGTGCAGAAAACAGTAACACTTGTTCAGAACGAAAGAAAGCACAGAGCCCCAGATTTGCTGTTGTCCTGGAGAGCTTGCAGAGCACTGGGGAAAGGCAGGCAGAGAATTCCCTGCTAGCACCTTCTCTGTGCCTGGGAAGCACAAGTGTTCACATTGCTTCGCAGAATCGCTTTTGTGCAGAAAACAGTAACACTTGTTCAGAACAAAAGAAAGCACAGAGCCCCAGATTTTATGTTGTCCTGGAGAGCTTGCAGAGCACTGGGGAAAGGCAGGCAGAGAATTCCCTGCTAGCACCTTCTCTGTGCCTGGGAAGCACAAGTGTTCACATTGCTTCGCAGAATCGCTTTTGTGCAGAAAACAGTAACACTTGTTCAGAACGAAAGAAAGCACAGAGCCCCAGATTTTATGTTGTCCTGGAGAGCTTGCAGAGCACTGGGGAAAGGCAGGCAGAGAATTCCCTGCTAGCACCTTCTCTGTGCCTGGGAAGCAGAAGTGTTCACATTGCTTCACAGAATCGCTTTTGTGCAGAAAACAGTAACACTTGTTCAGAACGAAAGAAAGCACAGAGCCCCAGATTTTATGTTGTCCTGGAGAGCTTGCAGAGCACTGGGGAAAGGCAGGCAGAGAATTCCCTGCTAGCACCTTCTCTGTGCCTGGGAAGCAGAAGTGTTCACATTGCTTCACAGAATCGCTTTTGTGCAGAAAACAGTATCACTTGTTCAGAACGAAAGAAAGCACAGAGCCCCAGATTTTATGTTGTCCTGGAGAGCTTGCAGAGCACTGGGGAAAGGCAGGCAGAGAATTCCCTGCTAGCACCTTCTCTGTGCCTGGGAAGCACAAGTGTTCACATTGCTTCGCAGAATCGCTTTTGTGCAGAAAACAGTAACACTTGTTCAGAACGAAAGAAAGCACAGAGCCCCAGATTTTATGTTGTCCTGGAGAGCTTGCAGAGCACTGGGGAAAGGCAGGCAGAGAATTCCCTGCTAGCACCTTCTCTGTGCCTGTTCACATTGCTTCGCAGAATCGCTTTTGTGCAGAAAACAGTAACACTTGTTCAGAAGGAAAGAAAGCACAGAGCCCCAGATTTGCTGTTGTCCTGGAGAGCTTGCAGAGCACTGGGGAAAGGCAGGCAGAGAATTCCCTGCTAGCACCTTCTCTGTGCCTGGGAAGCAGAAGTGTTCACATTGCTTCCAGAATTGCTTCTGTGCAGAAAACAGTAACACTTGTTCAGAACGAAATAAAGCACAGAGCCCCAGATTTGCTGTTGTCCTGGAGAGCTTGCAGAGCACTGGGGAAAGGCAGGCAGAGAATTCCCTGCTAGCACCTTCTCTGTGCCTGGGAAGCACAAGTGTTCACATTGCTTGGCAGAATCGCTTTTGTGCAGAAAACAGTAACACTTGTTCAGAACGAAAGAAAGCACAGAGCCCCAGATTTTATGTTGTCCTGGAGAGCTTGCAGAGCACTGGGGAAAGGCAGGCAGAGAATTCCCTGCTAGCACCTTCTCTGTGCCTGGGAAGCACAAGTGTTCACATTGCTTCGCAGAATCGCTTTTGTGCAGAAAACAGTAACACTTGTTCAGAACGAAAGAAAGCACAGAGCCCCAGATTTTATGTTGTCCTGGAGAGCTTGCAGAGCACTGGGGAAAGGCAGGCAGAGAATTCCCTGCTAGCACCTTCTCTGTGCCTGGGAAGCACAAGTGTTCACATTGCTTGGCAGAATCGCTTTTGTGCAGAAAACAGTAACACTTGTTCAGAACGAAAGAAAGCACAGAGCCCCAGATTTTATGTTGTCCTGGAGAGCTTGCAGAGCACTGGGGAAAGGCAGGCAGAGAATTCCCTGCTAGCACCTTCTCTGTGCCTGTTCACATTGCTTCGCAGAATCGCTTTTGTGCAGAAAACAGTAACACTTGTTCAGAACGAAAGAAAGCACAGAGCCCCAGATTTTATGTTGTCCTGGAGAGCTTGCAGAGCACTGGGGAAAGGCAGGCAGAGAATTCCCTGCTAGCACCTTCTCTGTGCCTGGGAAGCAGAAGTGTTCACATTGCTTCGCAGAATCGCTTTTGTGCAGAAAACAGTAACACTTGTTCAGAACGAAAGAAAGCACAGAGCCCCAGATTTTATGTTGTCCTGGAGAGCTTGCAGAGCACTGGGGAAAGGCAGGCAGAGAATTCCCTGCTAGCACCTTCTCTGTGCCTGTTCACATTGCTTCGCAGAATCGCTTTTGTGCAGAAAACAGTAACACTTGTTCAGAAGGAAAGAAAGCACAGAGCCCCAGATTTGCTGTTGTCCTGGAGAGCTTGCAGAGCACTGGGGAAAGGCAGGCAGAGAATTCCCTGCTAGCACCTTCTCTGTGCCTGGGAAGCAGAAGTGTTCACATTGCTTCCAGAATTGCTTCTGTGCAGAAAACAGTAACACTTGTTCAGAACGAAATAAAGCACAGAGCCCCAGATTTTATGTTGTCCTGGAGAGCTTGCAGAGCACTGGGGAAAGGCAGGCAGAGAATTCCCTGCTAGCACCTTCTCTGTGCCTGGGAAGCACAAGTGTTCACATTGCTTCGCAGAATCGCTTTTGTGCAGAAAACAGTAACACTTGTTCAGAACGAAAGAAAGCACAGAGCCCCAGATTTTATGTTGTCCTGGAGAGCTTGCAGAGCACTGGGGAAAGGCAGGCAGAGAATTCCCTGCTAGCACCTTCTCTGTGCCTGGGAAGCACAAGTGTTCACATTGCTTCGCAGAATCGCTTTTGTGCAGAAAACAGTAACACTTGTTCAGAACGAAAGAAAGCACAGAGCCCCAGATTTTATGTTGTCCTGGAGAGCTTGCAGAGCACTGGGGAAAGGCAGGCAGAGAATTCCCTGCTAGCACCTTCTCTGTGCCTGGGAAGCACAAGTGTTCACATTGCTTCGCAGAATCGCTTTTGTGCAGAAAACAGTAACACTTGTTCAGAACGAAAGAAAGCACAGAGCCCCAGATTTTATGTTGTCCTGGAGAGCTTGCAGAGCACTGGGGAAAGGCAGGCAGAGAATTCCCTGCTAGCACCTTCTCTGTGCCTGTTCACATTGCTTCGCAGAATCGCTTTTGTGCAGAAAACAGTAACACTTGTTCAGAACGAAAGAAAGCACAGAGCCCCAGATTTTATGTTGTCCTGGAGAGCTTGCAGAGCACTGGGGAAAGGCAGGCAGAGAATTCCCTGCTAGCACCTTCTCTGTGCCTGGGAAGCACAAGTGTTCACATTGCTTCGCAGAATCGCTTTTGTGCAGAAAACAGTAACACTTGTTCAGAACGAGAGAAAGCACAGAGCCCCAGATTTTATGTTGTCCTGGAGAGCTTGCAGAGCACTGGGGAAAGGCAGGCAGAGAATTCCCTGCTAGCACCTTCTCTGTGCCTGGGAAGCACAAGTGTTCACATTGCTTCGCAGAATCGCTTTTGTGCAGAAAACAGTAACACTTGTTCAGAATGAAAGAAAGCACAGAGCCCCAGATTTTATGTTGTCCTGGAGAGCTTGCAGAGCACTGGGGAAAGGCAGGCAGAGAATTCCCTGCTAGCACCTTCTCTGTGCCTGTTCACATTGCTTGGCAGAATCGCTTTTGTGCAGAAAACAGTAACACTTGTTCAGAACGAAAGAAAGCACAGAGCCCCAGATTTTATGTTGTCCTGGAGAGCTTGCAGAGCACTGGGGAAAGGCAGGCAGAGAATTCCCTGCTAGCACCTTCTCTGTGCCTGGGAAGCACAAGTGTTCACATTGCTTCGCAGAATCGCTTTTGTGCAGAAAACAGTAACACTTGTTCAGAACGAAAGAAAGCACAGAGCCCCAGATTTTATGTTGTCCTGGAGAGCTTGCAGAGCACTGGGGAAAGGCAGGCAGAGAATTCCCTGCTAGCACCTTCTCTGTGCCTGTTCACATTGCTTCGCAGAATCGCTTTTGTGCAGAAAACAGTAACACTTGTTCAGAACGAAAGAAAGCACAGAGCCCCAGATTTGCTGTTGTCCTGGAGAGCTTGCAGAGCACTGGGGAAAGGCAGGCAGAGAATTCCCTGCTAGCACCTTCTCTGTGCCTGGGAAGCACAAGTGTTCACATTGCTTGGCAGAATCGCTTTTGTGCAGAAAACAGTAACACTTGTTCAGAACGAAAGAAAGCACAGAGCCCCAGATTTTATGTTGTCCTGGAGAGCTTGCAGAGCACTGGGGAAAGGCAGGCAGAGAATTCCCTGCTAGCACCTTCTCTGTGCCTGTTCACATTGCTTCGCAGAATCGCTTTTGTGCAGAAAACAGTAACACTTGTTCAGAACGAAAGAAAGCACAGAGCCCCAGATTTTATGTTGTCCTGGAGAGCTTGCAGAGCACTGGGGAAAGGCAGGCAGAGAATTCCCTGTTACACCTTCTCTGTGCCTGGGAAGCAGAAGTGTTCACATTGCTTCACAGAATCGCTTTTGTTCAGAAAACAGTAACACTTGTTCAGAACGAAAGAAAGCACAGAGCCCCAGATTTTATGTTGTCCTGGAGAGCTTGCAGAGCACTGGGGAAAGGCAGGCAGAGAATTCCCTGCTAGCACCTTCTCTGTGCCTGGGAAGCACAAGTGTTCACATTGCTTGGCAGAATCGCTTTTGTGCAGAAAACAGTAACACTTGTTCAGAACGAAAGAAAGCACAGAGCCCCAGATTTTATGTTGTCCTGGAGAGCTTGCAGAGCACTGGGGAAAGGCAGGCAGAGAATTCCCTGCTAGCACCTTCTCTGTGCCTGGGAAGCACAAGTGTTCACATTGCTTCGCAGAATCGCTTTTGTGCAGAAAACAGTAACACTTGTTCAGAACGAAAGAAAGCACAGAGCCCCAGATTTTATGTTGTCCTGGAGAGCTTGCAGAGCACTGGGGAAAGGCAGGCAGAGAATTCCCTGCTAGCACCTTCTCTGTGCCTGGGAAGCACAAGTGTTCACATTGCTTCGCAGAATCGCTTTTGTGCAGAAAACAGTAACACTTGTTCGGAACGAAAGAAAGCACAGAGCCCCAGATTTTATGTTGTCCTGGAGAGCTTGCAGAGCACTGGGGAAAGGCAGGCAGAGAATTCCCTGCTAGCACCTTCTCTGTGCCTGGGAAGCACAAGTGTTCACATTGCTTGGCAGAATCGCTTTTGTGCAGAAAACAGTAACACTTGTTCAGAACGAAAGAAAGCACAGAGCCCCAGATTTTATGTTGTCCTGGAGAGCTTGCAGAGCACTGGGGAAAGGCAGGCAGAGAATTCCCTGCTAGCACCTTCTCTGTGCCTGGGAAGCACAAGTGTTCACATTGCTTCGCAGAATCGCTTTTGTGCAGAAAACAGTAACACTTGTTCAGAACGAAAGAAAGCACAGAGCCCCAGATTTGCTGTTGTCCTGGAGAGCTTGCAGAGCACTGGGGAAAGGCAGGCAGAGAATTCCCTGCTAGCACCTTCTCTGTGCCTGGGAAGCACAAGTGTTTCACATTGCTTCGCAGAATCGCTTTTGTGCAGAAAACAGTAACACTTGTTCAGAACGAAAGAAAGCACAGAGCCCCAGATTTTATGTTGTCCTGGAGAGCTTGCAGAGCACTGGGAAAGGCAGGCAGAGAATTCCCTGCTAGCACCTTCTCTGTGCCTGTTCACATTGCTTCGCAGAATCGCTTTTGTGCAGAAAACAGTAACACTTGTTCAGAACGAAAGAAAGCACAGAGCCCCAGATTTTATGTTGTCCTGGAGAGCTTGCAGAGCACTGGGGAAAGGCAGGCAGAGAATTCCCTGCTAGCACCTTCTCTGTGCCTGGGAAGCAGAAGTGTTCACATTGCTTCGCAGAATCGCTTTTGTGCAGAAAACAGTAACACTTGTTCAGAACGAAAGAAAGCACAGAGCCCCAGATTTTATGTTGTCCTGGAGAGCTTGCAGAGCACTGGGGAAAGGCAGGCAGAGAATTCCCTGCTAGCACCTTCTCTGTGCCTGGGAAGCAGAAGTGTTCACATTGCTTCGCAGAATCGCTTTTGTGCAGAAAACAGTAACACTTGTTCAGAACGAAAGAAAGCACAGAGCCCCAGATTTTATGTTGTCCTGGAGAGCTTGCAGAGCACTGGGGAAAGGCAGGCAGAGAATTCCCTGCTAGCACCTTCTATGTGCCTGATTTCACATTGCTTCGCAGAATCGCTTTTGTGCAGAAAACAGTAACACTTGTTCAGAACGAAAGAAAGCACAGAGCCCCCAGATTTGCTGTTGTCCTGGAGAGCTTGCAGAGCACTGGGGAAAGGCAGGCAGAGAATTCCCTGCTAGCACCTTCTCTGTGCCTGGGAAGCACAAGTGTTCACATTGCTTCGCAGAATCGCTTTTGTGCAGAAAACAGTAACACTTGTTCAGAACAAAAGAAAGCACAGAGCCCCAGATTTTATGTTGTCCTGGAGAGCTTGCAGAGCACTGGGGAAGGCAGGCAGAGAATTCCTGCTAGCACCTTCTCTGTGCCTGGAAGCAGAAGTGTTCACATTGCTTCACAGAATCGCTTTTGTGCAGAAAACAGTAACACTTGTTCAGAACGAAAGAAAGCACAGAGCCCCAGATTTTATGTTGTCCTGGAGAGCTTGCAGAGCACTGGGGAAAGGCAGGCAGAGAATTCCCTGCTAGCACCTTCTCTGTGCCTGGAAGCAGAAGTGTTCACATTGCTTCACAGAATCGCTTTTGTGCAGAAAACAGTAACACTTGTTCAGAACGAAAGAAAGCACAGAGCCCAGATTTATGTTGTCCTGGAGAGCTTGCAGAGCACTGGGAAAGGCAGGCAGAGAATTCCCTGCTAGCACCTTCTCTGTGCTGGAAGCAGAGTGTTCACATTGCTTCACAGAATCGCTTTTGTGCAGAAAACAGTATCACTTGTTCATAGACGAAGAAAGCACAGAGCCCAGATTTTATGTTGTCCTGGAGAGCTTGCAGAGCACTGGGGAAAGGCAGGCAGAGAATTCCCTGCTAGCACCTTCTCTGTGCCTGGGAAGCACAAGTGTTCACATTGCTTCGCAGAATCGCTTTTGTGCAGAAAACAGTAACACTTGTTCAGAACGAAAGAAAGCACAGAGCCCCAGATTTTATGTTGTCTGGAGAGCTTGCAGAGCACTGGGGAAAGGCAGGCAGAGAATTCCCTGCTAGCACCTTCTCTGGTGCCTGTTCACATTGCTTCGCAGAATCGCTTTTGTGCAGAAACAGTAACACTTGTTCAGAAGGAGAAAAAGCACAGAGCCCCAGATTTGCTGTTGTCCTGGAGAGCTTGCAGAGCACTGGGGAAAGGCAGGCAGAGAATTCCCTGCTAGCACCTTCTCTGTGCCTGGGAAGCAGAAGTGTTCACATTGCTTCCAGAATTGCTTCTGTGCAGAAAACAGTAACACTTGTCAGAACGAAATAAAGCACAGAGCCCCAGATTTGCTGTTGTCCTGGAGAGCTTGCAGAGCACTGGGGAAAGGCAGGCAGAGAATTCCCTGCTAGCACCTTCTCTGTGCCTGGGAAGCACAAGTGTTCACATTGCTTGGCAGAATCGCTTTTGTGCAGAAAACAGTAACACTTGTTCAGGAACGAAAGAAAGCACAGAGCCCCAGATTTTATGTTGTCCTGGAGAGCTTGCAGAGCACTGGGGAAAGGCAGGCAGAGAATTCCCTGCTAGCACCTTCTCTGTGCCTGGGAAGCACAAGTGTTCACATTGCTTCGCAGAATCGCTTTGTGCAGAAAACAGTAACACTTGTTCAGAACGAAAGAAAGCACAGAGCCCCAGATTTTATGTTGTCCTGGAGAGCTTGCAGAGCACTGGGGGAAAGGCAGGCAGAGAATTCCCTGCTAGCACCTTCTCTGTGCTGGGAAGCACAAGTGTTCACATTGCTTGCAGAATCGCTTTTGTGCAGAAAACAGTAACACTTGTCAGAACGAAAGAAAGCACAGAGCCCCAGATTTTATGTTGTCCTGGAGAGCTTGCAGAGCACTGGGGAAAGGCAGGCAGAGATTCCCTGCTAGCACCTTCTCTGTGCCATGTTCACATTGCTTCGCAGAAACGCTTTTGTGCAGAAAACAGTAACACTTGTTCAGAACGAAAGAAAGCACAGAGCCCAGATTTTATGTTGTCCTGGAGAGCTTGCAGAGCACTGGGGAAAGGCAGGCAGAGAATTCCCTGCTAGCACCTTCTCTGTGCCTGGGAAGCAGAAGTGTTCACATTGCTTCGCAGAATCGCTTTTGTGCAGGAAAACAGTAACACTTGTCAGAACGAAAGAAAGCACAGAGCCCCAGATTTTATGTTGTCCTGGAGAGCTTGCAGAGCACTGGGGAAAGGCAGGCAGAGAATTCCCTGCTAGCACCTTCTCTGTGCCTGTTCACATTGCCTTCGCAGAATCGCTTTTGTGCAGAAAACAGTAACACTTGTTCAGAAGGAAAGAAAGCACAGAGCCCCAGATTTGCTGTTGTCCTGGAGAGCTTGCAGAGCACTGGGGAAAGGCAGGCAGAGAATTCCCTGCTAGCACCTTCTCTGTGCCTGGGAAGCAGAAGTGTTCACATTGCTTCCAGAATTGCTTCTGTGCAAAAACAGTAACACTTGTTCAGAACGAAATAAAGCACAGAGCCCCAGATTTTATGTTGTCCTGGAGAGCTTGCAGAGCACTGGGGAAAGGCAGGCAGAGAATTCCCTGCTAGCCACCTTCTCTGTTGCCTGGGAAGCACAAGTGTTCACATTGCTTCGCAGAATCGCTTTTGTGCAGAAAACAGTAACACTTGTTCAGAACGAAAGAAAGCACAGAGCCCAGATTTTATGTTGTCCTGGAGAGCTTGCAGAGCATCTGGGAAAGGCAGGCAGAGAATTCCCTG
>NW_027436896.1:0-95000 GCF_047716275.1 Strix uralensis
TTCACATTGCTTCGCAGAATCGCTTTTGTGCAGAAAACAGTAACACTTGTTCAGAACGAAAGAAAGCACAGAGCCCCAGATTTTATGTTGTCCTGGAGAGCTTGCAGAGCACTGGGGAAAGGCAGGCAGTGTATTCCCTGCTAGCACCTTCTCTGTGCCTGGGAAGCAGAAGTGTTCACATTGCTTCGCAGAATCGCTTTTGTGCAGAAAACAGTGACACTTGTTCAGAACGAAAGAAAGCACAGAGCCCCAGATTTTATGTTGTCCTGGAGAGCTTGCAGAGCACTGGGGAAAGGCAGGCAGAGAATTCCCTGCTAGCACCTTCTCTGTGCCTGGGAAGCAGAAGTGTTCACATTGCTTGGCAGAATCGCTTTTGTGCAGAAAACAGTAACACTTGGTCAGAACGAAAGAAAGCACAGAGCCCCAGATTTTATGTTGTCCTGGAGAGCTTGCAGAGCACTGGGGAAAGGCAGGCAGTGAATTCCCTGCTAGCACCTTCTCTGTGCCTGGGAAGCAGAAGTGTTCACATTGCTTCGCAGAATCGCTTTTGTGCAGACAACAGTAACACTTGTTCAGAACGAAAGAAAGCACAGAGCCCCAGATTTTATGTTGTCCTGGAGAGCTTGCAGAGCACTGGGGAAAGGCAGGCAGAGAATTCCCTGCTAGCACCTTCTCTGTGCCTGGGAAGCAGAAGTGTTCACATTGCTTCGCAGAATCGCTTTTGTGCAGAAAACAGTAACACTTGTTCAGAACGAAAGAAAGCACAGAGCCCCAGAGTTTATATTGTCCTGGAGACCTTGCAGAGCACTGGGGAAAGGCAGGCAGAGAATTCCCTGCTAGCACCTTCTCTGTGCCTGGGAAGCAGAAGTGTTCACATTGCTTCGCAGAATCACTTTTGTGCAGAAAACAGTAACACTTGTTCAGAACGAAAGAAAGCACAGAGCCCCAGATTTTATGTTGTCCTGGAGAGCTTGCAGAGCACTGCGGAAAAGCAGGCAGAGAATTCCCTGCTAGCACCTTCTCTGTGCCTGGGAAGCAGAAGTGTTCACATTGCTTCGCAGAATCGCTTTTGTGCAGAAAACACTAACAGTTGTTCAGAAAGAAAGAAAGCACAGAGCCCCAGATTTTATGTTGTCCTGGAGAGCTTGCAGAGCACTGGGGAAAGGCAGGCAGAGAATTCCCTGCTAGCACCTTCTCTGTGCCTGGGAAGCAGAAGTGTTCACATTGCTTCGCAGAATCGCTTTTGTGCAGAAAACACTAACAGTTGTTCAGAACGAAAGAAAGCACAGAGCCCCAGATTTTATGTTGTCCTGGAGAGCTTGCAGAGCACTGGGGAAAGGCAGGCAGAGAATTCCCTGCTAGCACCTTCTCTGTGCCTGGGAAGCAGAAGTGTTCACATTGCTTGGCAGAATCGCTTTTGTGCAGAAAACAGTAACACTTGTTCAGAACGAAAGAAAGCACAGAGCCCCAGATTTTATGTTGTCCTGGAGAGCTTGCAGAGCACTGGGGAAAAGCAGGCAGAGAATTCCCTGCTAGCACCTTCTCTGTGCCTGGGAAGCAGAAGTGTTCACTTTGCTTCGCAGAATCACTTTTGTGCAGAAAACAGTAACACTTGTTCAGAACGAAAGAAAGCACAGAGCCCCAGATTTTATGTTGTCCTGGAGAGCTTGCAGAGCACTGGGGAAAGGCAGGCAGAGAATTCCCTGCTAGCACCTTCTCTGTGCCTGGGAAGCAGAAGTGTTCACATTGCTTCGCAGAATCGCTTTTGTGCAGAAAACAGTAACACTTGTTCAGAACGAAAGAAGGCACAGAGCCCCAGAGTTTATATTGTCCTGGAGACCTTGCAGAGCACTGGGTAAAGGCAGGCAGAGAATTCCCTGCTAGCACCTTCTCTGTGCCTGTTCACATTGCTTGGCAGAATCGCTTTTGTGCAGAAAACAGTAACACTTGTTCAGAACAAAAGAAAGCACAGAGCCCCAGATTTTATGTTGTCCTGGAAAGCTTGCAGAGCACTGGGGAAAAGCAGGCAGAGAATTCCCTGCTAGCACCTTCTCTGTGCCTGGGAAGCAGAAGTGTTCACATTGCTTCGCAGAATCGCTTTTGTGCAGAAAACAGTGACACTTGTTCAGAACGAAAGAAAGCACAGAGCCCCAGATTTTATGTTGTCCTGGAGAGCTTGCAGAGCACTGGGGAAAGGCAGGCAGAGAATTCCCTGCTAGCACCTTCTCTGTGCCTGGGAAGCAGAAGTGTTCACATTGCTTCGCAGAATCGCTTTTGTGCAGAAAACAGTAACACTTGTTCAGAACGAAAGAAAGCACAGAGCCCCAGATTTTATGTTGTCCTGGAGAGCTTGCAGAGCACTGGGGAAAGGCAGGCAGAGTATTCCCTGCTAGCACCTTCTCTGTGCCTGGGAAGCAGAAGTGTTCACATTGCTTCGCAGAATCGCTTTTGTGCAGAAAACAGTAACACTTGTTCAGAACGAAAGAAAGCACAGAGCCCCAGATTTTATGTTGTCCTGGAGAGCTTGCAGAGCACTGGGGAAAGGCAGGCAGAGAATTCCCTGCTAGCACCTTCTCTGTGCCTGGGAAGCAGAAGTGTTCACATTGCTTCGCAGAATCGCTTTTGTGCAGAAAACACTAACAGTTGTTCAGAACGAAAGAAAGCACAGAGCCCCAGATTTTATGTTGTCCTGGAGAGCTTGCAGAGCACTGGGGAAAGGCAGGCAGAGTATTCCCTGCTAGCACCTTCTCTGTGCCTGGGAAGCAGAAGTGTTCACATTGCTTCGCAGAATCGCTTTTGTGCAGAAAACAGTAACACTTGTTCAGAACGAAAGAAAGCACAGAGCCCCAGATTTTATGTTGTCCTGGAGAGCTTGCAGAGCACTGGGGAAAGGCAGGCAGAGAATTCCCTGCTAGCACCTTCTCTGTGCCTGGGAAGCAGAAGTGTTCACATTGCTTCGCAGAATCGCTTTTGTGCAGAAAACAGTAACACTTGTTCAGAACGAAAGAAAGCACAGAGCCCCAGATTTTATGTTGTCCTGGAGAGCTTGCAGAGCACTGGGGAAAAGCAGGCAGACAATTCCCTGCTAGCACCTTCTCTGTGCCTGGGAAACAGAAGTGTTCACATTGCTTCGCAGAATCGCTTTTGTGCAGAAAACAGTAACACTTGTTCAGAACGAAAGAAAGCACAGAGGCCCAGATTTTATGTTGTCCTGGAGAGCTTGCAGAGCACTGGGGAAAGGCAGGCAGAGAATTCCCTGCTAGCACCTTCTCTGTGCCTGGGAAGCAGAAGTGTTCACATTGCTTCGCAGAATCGCTTTTGTGCAGAAAACAGTAACACTTGTTCAGAACGAAAGAAGGCACAGAGCCCCAGAGTTTATATTGTCCTGGAGACCTTGCAGAGCACTGGGTAAAGGCAGGCAGAGAATTCCCTGCTAGCACCTTCTCTGTGCCTGTTCACATTGCTTGGCAGAATCGCTTTTGTGCAGAAAACAGTAACACTTGTTCAGAACGAAAGAAAGCACAGAGCCCCAGATTTTATGTTGTCCTGGAGAGCTTGCAGAGCACTGCGGAAAAGCAGGCAGAGAATTCCCTGCTAGCACCTTCTCTGTGCCTGGGAAGCAGAAGTGTTCACATTGCTTGGCAGAATCGCTTTTGTGCAGAAAACAGTAACACTTGTTCAGAACGAAAGAAAGCACAGAGCCCCAGATTTTATGTTGTCCTGGAGAGCTTGCAGAGCACTGGGGAAAGGCAGGCAGAGAATTCCCTGCTAGCACCTTCTCTGTGCCTGGGAAGCAGAAGTGTTCACATTGCTTCGCAGAATCGCTTTTGTGCAGAAAACAGTAACACTTGTTCAGAACGAAAGAAAGCACAGAGCCCCAGATTTTATGTTGTCCTGGAGAGCTTGCAGAGCACTGGGGAAAGGCAGGCAGAGAATTCCCTGCTAGCACCTTCTCTGTGCCTGGGAAGCAGAAGTGTTCACATTGCTTCGCAGAATCGCTTTTGTGCAGAAAACAGTAACACTTGTTCAGAACGAAAGAAAGCACAGAGCCCCAGATTTTATGTTGTCCTGGAGAGCTTGCAGAGCACTGGGGAAAGGCAGGCAGAGAATTCCCTGCTAGCACCTTCTCTGTGCCTGGGAAGCAGAAGTGTTCATATTGCTTCGCAGAATCGCTTTTGTGCAGAAAACACTAACACTTGTTCAGAACGAAAGAAAGCACAGAGCCCCAGATTTTATGTTGTCCTGGAGAGCTTGCAGAGCACTGGGGAAAGGCAGGCAGAGAATTCCCTGCTAGCACCTTCTCTGTGCCTGGGAAGCAGAAGTGTTCACATTGCTTCGCAGAATCGGTTTTGTGCAGAAAACAGTAACACTTGTTCAGAACGAAAGAAAGCACAGAGCCCCAGATTTTATGTTGTCCTGGAGAGCTTGCAGAGCACTGGGGAAAAGCAGGCAGAGAATTCCCTGCTAGCACCTTCTCTGTGCCTGGGAAGCAGAAGTGTTCACTTTGCTTCGCAGAATCACTTTTGTGCAGAAAACAGTAACACTTGTTCAGAACGAAAGAAAGCACAGAGCCCCAGATTTTATGTTGTCCTGGAGAGCTTGCAGAGCACTGGGGAAAGGCAGGCAGAGAATTCCCTGCTAGCACCTTCTCTGTGCCTGTTCACATTGCTTGGCAGAATCGCTTTTGTGCAGAAAACAGTAACACTTGTTCAGAACGAAAGAAAGCACAGAGCCCCAGATTTTATGTTGTCCTGGAAAGCTTGCAGAGCACTGGGGAAAAGCAGGCAGAGAATTCCCTGCTAGCACCTTCTCTGTGCCTGGGAAGCAGAAGTGTTCACATTGCTTCGCAGAATCGCTTTTGTGCAGAAAACAGTGACACTTGTTCAGAACGAAAGAAAGCACAGAGCCCCAGATTTTATGTTGTCCTGGAGAGCTTGCAGAGCACTGGGGAAAGGCAGGCAGAGAATTCCCTGCTAGCACCTTCTCTGTGCCTGGGAAGCAGAAGTGTTCACATTGCTTCGCAGAATCGCTTTTGTGCAGAAAACAGTGACACTTGTTCAGAACGAAAGAAAGCACAGAGCCCCAGATTTTATGTTGTCCTGGAGAGCTTGCAGAGCACTGGGGAAAGGCAGGCAGAGAATTCCCTGCTAGCACCTTCTCTGTGCCTGGGAAGCAGAAGTGTTCACATTGCTTCGCAGAATCGCTTTTGTGCAGAAAACAGTAACACTTGTTCAGAACGAAAGAAAGCACAGAGCCCCAGATTTTATGTTGTCCTGGAGAGCTTGCAGAGCACTGGGGAAAGGCAGGCAGAGTATTCCCTGCTAGCACCTTCTCTGTGCCTGGGAAGCAGAAGTGTTCACATTGCTTCGCAGAATCGCTTTTGTGCAGAAAACAGTAACACTTGTTCAGAACGAAAGAAAGCACAGAGCCCCAGATTTTATGTTGTCCTGGAGAGCTTGCAGAGCACTGGGGAAAAGCAGGCAGAGAATTCCCTGCTAGCACCTTCTCTGTGCCTGGGAAGCAGAAGTGTTCACATTGCTTGGCAGAATCGCTTTTGTGCAGAAAACAGTAACACTTGTTCAGAACGAAAGAAAGCACAGAGCCCCAGATTTTATGTTGTCCTGGAGAGCTTGCAGAGCACTGGGGAAAGGCAGGCAGAGTATTCCCTGCTAGCACCTTCTCTGTGCCTGGGAAGCAGAAGTGTTCACATTGCTTCGCAGAATCACTTTTGTGCAGAAAACAGTAACACTTGTTCAGAACGAAAGAAAGCACAGAGCCCCAGAGTTTATATTGTCCTGGAGACCTTGCAGAGCACTGGGGAAAGGCAGGCAGAGAATTCCCTGCTAGCACCTTCTCTGTGCCTGTTCACATTGCTTGGCAGAATCGCTTTTGTGCAGAAAACAGTAACACTTGTTCAGAACGAAAGAAAGCACAGAGCCCCAGATTTTATGTTGTCCTGGAGAGCTTGCAGAGCACTGGGGAAAGGCAGGCAGAGAATTCCCTGCTAGCACCTTCTCTGTGCCTGGGAAGCAGAAGTGTTCACATTGCTTCGCAGAATCGCTTTTGTGCAGAAAACAGTAACAGTTGTTCAGAACGAAAGAAAGCACAGAGCCCCAGATTTTATGTTGTCCTGGAGAGCTTGCAGAGCACTGGGGAAAGGCAGGCAGAGTATTCCCTGCTAGCACCTTCTCTGTGCCTGGGAAGCAGAAGTGTTCACATTGCTTCGCAGAATCACTTTTGTGCAGAAAACAGTAACACTTGTTCAGAACGAAAGAAAGCACAGAGCCCCAGAGTTTATATTGTCCTGGAGACCTTGCAGAGCACTGGGGAAAGGCAGGCAGAGAATTCCCTGCTAGCACCTTCTCTGTGCCTGTTCACATTGCTTGGCAGAATCGCTTTTGTGGAGAAAACAGTAACACTTGTTCAGAACGAAAGAAAGCACAGAGCCCCAGATTTTATGTTGTCCTGGAAAGCTTGCAGAGCACTGGGGAAAAGCAGGCAGAGAATTCCCTGCTAGCACCTTCTCTGTGCCTGGGAAGCAGAAGTGTTCACATTGCTTGGCAGAATCGCTTTTGTGCAGAAAACAGTAACACTTGTTCAGAACGAAAGAAAGCACAGAGCCCCAGATTTTATGTTGTCCTGGAGAGCTTGCAGAGCACTGGGGAAAGGCAGGCAGTGAATTCCCTGCTAGCACCTTCTCTGTGCCTGGGAAGCAGAAGTGTTCACATTGCTTCGCAGAATCGCTTTTGTGCAGAAAACAGTGACACTTGTTCAGAACGAAAGAAAGCACAGAGCCCCAGATTTTATGTTGTCCTGGAGAGCTTGCAGAGCACTGGGGAAAGGCAGGCAGAGAATTCCCTGCTAGCACCTTCTCTGTGCCTGTTCACATTGCTTGGCAGAATCGCTTTTGCGCAGAAAACAGTAACACTTGTTCAGAACGAAAGAAAGCACAGAGCCCCAGATTTTATGTTGTCCTGGAGAGCTTGCAGAGCACTGGGGAAAGGCAGGCAGAGAATTCCCTGCTAGCACCTTCTCTGTGCCTGGGAAGCAGAAGTGTTCACATTGCTTCGCAGAATCACTTTTGTGCAGAAAACAGTAACACTTGGTCAGAACGAAAGAAAGCACAGAGCCCCAGATTTTATGTTGTCCTGGAGAGCTTGCAGAGCACTGGGGAAAGGCAGGCAGTGAATTCCCTGCTAGCACCTTCTCTGTGCCTGGGAAGCAGAAGTGTTCACATTGCTTCGCAGAATCGCTTTTGTGCAGACAACAGTAACACTTGTTCAGAACGAAAGAAAGCACAGAGCCCCAGATTTTATGTTGTCCTGGAGAGCTTGCAGAGCACTGGGGAAAGGCAGGCAGAGAATTCCCTGCTAGCACCTTCTCTGTGCCTGGGAAGCAGAAGTGTTCACATTGCTTCGCAGAATCGCTTTTGTGCAGAAAACAGTGACACTTGTTCAGAACGAAAGAAAGCACAGAGCCCCAGATTTTATGTTGTCCTGGAGAGCTTGCAGAGCACTGGGGAAAGGCAGGCAGAGAATTCCCTGCTAGCACCTTCTCTGTGCCTGGGAAGCAGAAGTGTTCACATTGCTTCGCAGAATCGCTTTTGTGCAGAAAACAGTAACACTTGTTCAGAACGAAAGAAAGCACAGAGCCCCAGATTTTATGTTGTCCTGGAGAGCTTGCAGAGCACTGGGGAAAGGCAGGCAGAGTATTCCCTGCTAGCACCTTCTCTGTGCCTGGGAAGCAGAAGTGTTCACATTGCTTCGCAGAATCGCTTTTGTGCAGAAAACAGTAACACTTGTTCAGAACGAAAGAAAGCACAGAGCCCCAGATTTTATGTTGTCCTGGAGAGCTTGCAGAGCACTGGGGAAAAGCAGGCAGAGAATTCCCTGCTAGCACCTTCTCTGTGCCTGGGAAGCAGAAGTGTTCACATTGCTTGGCAGAATCGCTTTTGTGCAGAAAACAGTAACACTTGTTCAGAACGAAAGAAAGCACAGAGCCCCAGATTTTATGTTGTCCTGGAGAGCTTGCAGAGCACTGGGGAAAGGCAGGCAGAGTATTCCCTGCTAGCACCTTCTCTGTGCCTGGGAAGCAGAAGTGTTCACATTGCTTCGCAGAATCACTTTTGTGCAGAAAACAGTAACACTTGTTCAGAACGAAAGAAAGCACAGAGCCCCAGAGTTTATATTGTCCTGGAGACCTTGCAGAGCACTGGGGAAAGGCAGGCAGAGAATTCCCTGCTAGCACCTTCTCTGTGCCTGTTGACATTGCTTGGCAGAATCGCTTTTGTGCAGAAAACAGTAACACTTGTTCAGAACGAAAGAAAGCACAGAGCCCCAGATTTTATGTTGTCCTGGAGAGCTTGCAGAGCACTGGGGAAAGGCAGGCAGAGAATTCCCTGCTAGCACCTTCTCTGTGCCTGGGAAGAAGAAGTGTTCACATTGCTTCGCAGAATCGCTTTTGTGCAGAAAACAGTAACACTTGTTCAGAACGAAAGAAAGCACAGAGCCCCAGATTTTATGTTGTCCTGGAGAGCTTGCAGAGCACTGGGGAAAGGCAGGCAGAGTATTCCCTGCTAGCACCTTCTCTGTGCCTGGGAAGCAGAAGTGTTCACATTGCTTCGCAGAATCACTTTTGTGCAGAAAACAGTAACACTTGTTCAGAACGAAAGAAAGCACAGAGCCCCAGAGTTTATATTGTCCTGGAGACCTTGCAGAGCACTGGGGAAAGGCAGGCAGAGAATTCCCTGCTAGCACCTTCTCTGTGCCTGTTCACATTGCTTGGCAGAATCGCTTTTGTGCAGAAAACAGTAACACTTGTTCAGAACGAAAGAAAGCACAGAGCCCCAGATTTTATGTTGTCCTGGAAAGCTTGCAGAGCACTGGGGAAAAGCAGGCAGAGAATTCCCTGCTAGCACCTTCTCTGTGCCTGGGAAGCAGAAGTGTTCACATTGCTTCGCAGAATCGCTTTTGTGCAGAAAACAGTAACACTTGTTCAGAACGAAAGAAAGCACAGAGCCCCAGATTTTATGTTGTCCTGGAGAGCTTGCAGAGCACTGGGGAAAGGCAGGCAGTGAATTCCCTGCTAGCACCTTCTCTGTGCCTGGGAAGCAGAAGTGTTCACATTGCTTCGCAGAATCGCTTTTGTGCAGAAAACAGTGACACTTGTTCAGAACGAAAGAAAGCACAGAGCCCCAGATTTTATGTTGTCCTGGAGAGCTTGCAGAGCACTGGGGAAAGGCAGGCAGAGAATTCCCTGCTAGCACCTTCTCTGTGCCTGTTCACATTGCTTGGCAGAATCGCTTTTGCGCAGAAAACAGTAACACTTGTTCAGAACGAAAGAAAGCACAGAGCCCCAGATTTTATGTTGTCCTGGAGAGCTTGCAGAGCACTGGGGAAAGGCAGGCAGAGAATTCCCTGCTAGCACCTTCTCTGTGCCTGGGAAGCAGAAGTGTTCACATTGCTTCGCAGAATCACTTTTGTGCAGAAAACAGTAACACTTGGTCAGAACGAAAGAAAGCACAGAGCCCCAGATTTTATGTTGTCCTGGAGAGCTTGCAGAGCACTGGGGAAAGGCAGGCAGTGAATTCCCTGCTAGCACCTTCTCTGTGCCTGGGAAGCAGAAGTGTTCACATTGCTTCGCAGAATCGCTTTTGTGCAGACAACAGTAACACTTGTTCAGAACGAAAGAAAGCACAGAGCCCCAGATTTTATGTTGTCCTGGAGAGCTTGCAGAGCACTGGGGAAAGGCAGGCAGAGAATTCCCTGCTAGCACCTTCTCTGTGCCTGGGAAGCAGAAGTGTTCACATTGCTTCGCAGAATCGCTTTTGTGCAGAAAACAGTAACACTTGTTCAGAACGAAAGAAAGCACAGAGCCCCAGATTTTATGTTGTCCTGGAGAGCTTGCAGAGCACTGGGGAAAAGCAGGCAGAGAATTCCCTGCTAGCACCTTCTCTGTGCCTGGGAAGCAGAAGTGTTCACATTGCTTCGCAGAATCACTTTTGTGCAGAAAACAGTAACACTTGTTCAGAACGAAAGAAAGCACAGAGCCCCAGATTTTATGTTGTCCTGGAGAGCTTGCAGAGCACTGCGGAAAAGCAGGCAGAGAATTCCCTGCTAGCACCTTCTCTGTGCCTGGGAAGCAGAAGTGTTCACATTGCTTCGCAGAATCGCTTTTGTGCAGAAAACACTAACAGTTGTTCAGAAAGAAAGAAAGCACAGAGCCCCAGATTTTATGTTGTCCTGGAGAGCTTGCAGAGCACTGGGGAAAGGCAGGCAGAGAATTCCCTGCTAGCACCTTCTCTGTGCCTGGGAAGCAGAAGTGTTCATATTGCTTCGCAGAATCGCTTTTGTGCAGAAAACACTAACACTTGTTCAGAACGAAAGAAAGCACAGAGCCCCAGATTTTATGTTGTCCTGGAGAGCTTGCAGAGCACTGGGGAAAGGCAGGCAGAGAATTCCCTGCTAGCACCTTCTCTGTGCCTGGGAAGCAGAAGTGTTCACATTGCTTGGCAGAATCGCTTTTGTGCAGAAAACAGTAACACTTGTTCAGAACGAAAGAAAGCACAGAGCCCCAGATTTTATGTTGTCCTGGAGAGCTTGCAGAGCACTGGGGAAAAGCAGGCAGAGAATTCCCTGCTAGCACCTTCTCTGTGCCTGGGAAGCAGAAGTGTTCACTTTGCTTCGCAGAATCACTTTTGTGCAGAAAACAGTAACACTTGTTCAGAACGAAAGAAAGCACAGAGCCCCAGATTTTATGTTGTCCTGGAGAGCTTGCAGAGCACTGGGGAAAGGCAGGCAGAGAATTCCCTGCTAGCACCTTCTCTGTGCCTGGGAAGCAGAAGTGTTCACATTGCTTCGCAGAATCGCTTTTGTGCAGAAAACAGTAACACTTGTTCAGAACGAAAGAAGGCACAGAGCCCCAGAGTTTATATTGTCCTGGAGACCTTGCAGAGCACTGGGTAAAGGCAGGCAGAGAATTCCCTGCTAGCACCTTCTCTGTGCCTGTTCACATTGCTTGGCAGAATCGCTTTTGTGCAGAAAACAGTAACACTTGTTCAGAACAAAAGAAAGCACAGAGCCCCAGATTTTATGTTGTCCTGGAAAGCTTGCAGAGCACTGGGGAAAAGCAGGCAGAGAATTCCCTGCTAGCACCTTCTCTGTGCCTGGGAAGCAGAAGTGTTCACATTGCTTCGCAGAATCGCTTTTGTGCAGAAAACAGTGACACTTGTTCAGAACGAAAGAAAGCACAGAGCCCCAGATTTTATGTTGTCCTGGAGAGCTTGCAGAGCACTGGGGAAAGGCAGGCAGAGAATTCCCTGCTAGCACCTTCTCTGTGCCTGGGAAGCAGAAGTGTTCACATTGCTTCGCAGAATCGCTTTTGTGCAGAAAACAGTAACACTTGTTCAGAACGAAAGAAAGCACAGAGCCCCAGATTTTATGTTGTCCTGGAGAGCTTGCAGAGCACTGGGGAAAGGCAGGCAGAGTATTCCCTGCTAGCACCTTCTCTGTGCCTGGGAAGCAGAAGTGTTCACATTGCTTCGCAGAATCGCTTTTGTGCAGAAAACAGTAACACTTGTTCAGAACGAAAGAAAGCACAGAGCCCCAGATTTTATGTTGTCCTGGAGAGCTTGCAGAGCACTGGGGAAAGGCAGGCAGAGAATTCCCTGCTAGCACCTTCTCTGTGCCTGGGAAGCAGAAGTGTTCACATTGCTTCGCAGAATCGCTTTTGTGCAGAAAACACTAACAGTTGTTCAGAACGAAAGAAAGCACAGAGCCCCAGATTTTATGTTGTCCTGGAGAGCTTGCAGAGCACTGGGGAAAGGCAGGCAGAGAATTCCCTGCTAGCACCTTCTCTGTGCCTGGGAAGCAGAAGTGTTCATATTGCTTCGCAGAATCGCTTTTGTGCAGAAAACACTAACACTTGTTCAGAACGAAAGAAAGCACAGAGCCCCAGATTTTATGTTGTCCTGGAGAGCTTGCAGAGCACTGGGGAAAGGCAGGCAGAGAATTCCCTGCTAGCACCTTCTCTGTGCCTGGGAAGCAGAAGTGTTCACATTGCTTGGCAGAATCGCTTTTGTGCAGAAAACAGTAACACTTGTTCAGAACGAAAGAAAGCACAGAGCCCCAGATTTTATGTTGTCCTGGAGAGCTTGCAGAGCACTGGGGAAAAGCAGGCAGAGAATTCCCTGCTAGCACCTTCTCTGTGCCTGGGAAGCAGAAGTGTTCACTTTGCTTCGCAGAATCACTTTTGTGCAGAAAACAGTAACACTTGTTCAGAACGAAAGAAAGCACAGAGCCCCAGATTTTATGTTGTCCTGGAGAGCTTGCAGAGCACTGGGGAAAGGCAGGCAGAGAATTCCCTGCTAGCACCTTCTCTGTGCCTGTTCACATTGCTTGGCAGAATCGCTTTTGTGCAGAAAACAGTAACACTTGTTCAGAACGAAAGAAAGCACAGAGCCCCAGATTTTATGTTGTCCTGGAAAGCTTGCAGAGCACTGGGGAAAAGCAGGCAGAGAATTCCCTGCTAGCACCTTCTCTGTGCCTGGGAAGCAGAAGTGTTCACATTGCTTCGCAGAATCGCTTTTGTGCAGAAAACAGTGACACTTGTTCAGAACGAAAGAAAGCACAGAGCCCCAGATTTTATGTTGTCCTGGAGAGCTTGCAGAGCACTGGGGAAAGGCAGGCAGAGAATTCCCTGCTAGCACCTTCTCTGTGCCTGGGAAGCAGAAGTGTTCACATTGCTTCGCAGAATCGCTTTTGTGCAGAAAACAGTGACACTTGTTCAGAACGAAAGAAAGCACAGAGCCCCAGATTTTATGTTGTCCTGGAGAGCTTGCAGAGCACTGGGGAAAGGCAGGCAGAGAATTCCCTGCTAGCACCTTCTCTGTGCCTGGGAAGCAGAAGTGTTCACATTGCTTCGCAGAATCGCTTTTGTGCAGAAAACAGTAACACTTGTTCAGAACGAAAGAAAGCACAGAGCCCCAGATTTTATGTTGTCCTGGAGAGCTTGCAGAGCACTGGGGAAAGGCAGGCAGAGTATTCCCTGCTAGCACCTTCTCTGTGCCTGGGAAGCAGAAGTGTTCACATTGCTTCGCAGAATCGCTTTTGTGCAGAAAACAGTGACACTTGTTCAGAACGAAAGAAAGCACAGAGCCCCAGATTTTATGTTGTCCTGGAGAGCTTGCAGAGCACTGGGGAAAGGCAGGCAGAGAATTCCCTGCTAGCACCTTCTCTGTGCCTGTTCACATTGCTTGGCAGAATCGCTTTTGTGCAGAAAACAGTAACACTTGTTCAGAACGAAAGAAAGCACAGAGCCCCAGATTTTATGTTGTCCTGGAAAGCTTGCAGAGCACTGGGGAAAAGCAGGCAGAGAATTCCCTGCTAGCACCTTCTCTGTGCCTGGGAAGCAGAAGTGTTCACATTGCTTCGCAGAATCGCTTTTGTGCAGAAAACAGTGACACTTGTTCAGAACGAAAGAAAGCACAGAGCCCCAGATTTTATGTTGTCCTGGAGAGCTTGCAGAGCACTGGGGAAAGGCAGGCAGTGAATTCCCTGCTAGCACCTTCTCTGTGCCTGGGAAGCAGAAGTGTTCACATTGCTTCGCAGAATCGCTTTTGTGCAGAAAACAGTGACACTTGTTCAGAACGAAAGAAAGCACAGAGCCCCAGATTTTATGTTGTCCTGGAGAGCTTGCAGAGCACTGGGGAAAGGCAGGCAGAGAATTCCCTGCTAGCACCTTCTCTGTGCCTGGGAAGCAGAAGTGTTCACATTGCTTCGCAGAATCGCTTTTGTGCAGAAAACAGTAACACTTGTTCAGAACGAAAGAAAGCACAGAGCCCCAGATTTTATGTTGTCCTGGAGAGCTTGCAGAGCACTGGGGAAAAGCAGGCAGAGAATTCCCTGCTAGCACCTTCTCTGTGCCTGGGAAGCAGAAGTGTTCACATTGCTTCGCAGAATCGCTTTTGTGCAGAAAACAGTAACACTTGTTCAGAACGAAAGAAAGCACAGAGCCCCAGATTTTATGTTGTCCTGGAGAGCTTGCAGAGCACTGGGGAAAGGCAGGCAGAGTATTCCCTGCTAGCACCTTCTCTGTGCCTGGGAAGCAGAAGTGTTCACTTTGCTTCGCAGAATCACTTTTGTGCAGAAAACAGTAACACTTGTTCAGAACGAAAGAAAGCACAGAGCCCCAGATTTTATGTTGTCCTGGAGAGCTTGCAGAGCACTGGGGAAAGGCAGGCAGAGAATTCCCTGCTAGCACCTTCTCTGTGCCTGTTCACATTGCTTGGCAGAATCGCTTTTGTGCAGAAAACAGTAACACTTGTTCAGAACGAAAGAAAGCACAGAGCCCCAGATTTTATGTTGTCCTGGAAAGCTTGCAGAGCACTGGGGAAAAGCAGGCAGAGAATTCCCTGCTAGCACCTTCTCTGTGCCTGGGAAGCAGAAGTGTTCACATTGCTTCGCAGAATCGCTTTTGTGCAGAAAACAGTGACACTTGTTCAGAACGAAAGAAAGCACAGAGCCCCAGATTTTATGTTGTCCTGGAGAGCTTGCAGAGCACTGGGGAAAGGCAGGCAGAGAATTCCCTGCTAGCACCTTCTCTGTGCCTGGGAAGCAGAAGTGTTCACATTGCTTCGCAGAATCGCTTTTGTGCAGAAAACAGTAACACTTGTTCAGAACGAAAGAAAGCACAGAGCCCCAGATTTTATGTTGTCCTGGAGAGCTTGCAGAGCACTGGGGAAAGGCAGGCAGAGTATTCCCTGCTAGCACCTTCTCTGTGCCTGGGAAGCAGAAGTGTTCACATTGCTTCGCAGAATCGCTTTTGTGCAGAAAACAGTAACACTTGTTCAGAACGAAAGAAAGCACAGAGCCCCAGATTTTATGTTGTTCTGGAGAGCTTGCAGAGCACTGGGGAAAAGCAGGCAGAGAATTCCCTGCTAGCACCTTCTCTGTGCCTGGGAAGCAGAAGTGTTCACATTGCTTGGCAGAATCGCTTTTGTGCAGAAAACAGTAACACTTGTTCAGAACGAAAGAAAGCACAGAGCCCCAGATTTTATGTTGTCCTGGAGAGCTTGCAGAGCACTGGGGAAAAGCAGGCAGAGAATTCCCTGCTAGCACCTTCTCTGTGCCTGGGAAGCAGAAGTGTTCACATTGCTTGGCAGAATCGCTTTTGTGCAGAAAACAGTAACACTTGTTCAGAACGAAAGAAAGCACAGAGCCCCAGATTTTATGTTGTCCTGGAGAGCTTGCAGAGCACTGGGGAAAGGCAGGCAGAGTATTCCCTGCTAGCACCTTCTCTGTGCCTGGGAAGCAGAAGTGTTCACATTGCTTCGCAGAATCACTTTTGTGCAGAAAACAGTAACACTTGTTCAGAACGAAAGAAAGCACAGAGCCCCAGAGTTTATATTGTCCTGGAGACCTTGCAGAGCACTGGGGAAAGGCAGGCAGAGAATTCCCTGCTAGCACCTTCTCTGTGCCTGTTCACATTGCTTGGCAGAATCGCTTTTGTGCAGAAAACAGTAACACTTGTTCAGAACGAAAGAAAGCACAGAGCCCCAGATTTTATGTTGTCCTGGAGAGCTTGCAGAGCACTGGGGAAAGGCAGGCAGAGAATTCCCTGCTAGCACCTTCTCTGTGCCTGGGAAGCAGAAGTGTTCACATTGCTTGGCAGAATCGCTTTTGTGCAGAAAACAGTAACACTTGTTCAGAACGAAAGAAAGCACAGAGCCCCAGATTTTATGTTGTCCTGGAGAGCTTGCAGAGCACTGGGGAAAAGCAGGCAGAGAATTCCCTGCTAGCACCTTCTCTGTGCCTGGGAAGCAGAAGTGTTCACATTGCTTGGCAGAATCGCTTTTGTGCAGAAAACAGTAACACTTGTTCAGAACGAAAGAAAGCACAGAGCCCCAGATTTTATGTTGTCCTGGAGAGCTTGCAGAGCACTGGGGAAAGGCAGGCAGAGTATTCCCTGCTAGCACCTTCTCTGTGCCTGGGAAGCAGAAGTGTTCACATTGCTTCGCAGAATCACTTTTGTGCAGAAAACAGTAACACTTGTTCAGAACGAAAGAAAGCACAGAGCCCCAGAGTTTATATTGTCCTGGAGACCTTGCAGAGCACTGGGGAAAGGCAGGCAGAGAATTCCCTGCTAGCACCTTCTCTGTGCCTGTTCACATTGCTTGGCAGAATCGCTTTTGTGCAGAAAACAGTAACACTTGTTCAGAACGAAAGAAAGCACAGAGCCCCAGATTTTATGTTGTCCTGGAAAGCTTGCAGAGCACTGGGGAAAAGCAGGCAGAGAATTCCCTGCTAGCACCTTCTCTGTGCCTGGGAAGCAGAAGTGTTCACATTGCTTCGCAGAATCGCTTTTGTGCAGAAAACAGTAACACTTGTTCAGAACGAAAGAAAGCACAGAGGCCCAGATTTTATGTTGTCCTGGAGAGCTTGAAGAGCACTGGGGAAAGGCAGGCAGAGAATTCCCTGCTAGCACCTTCTCTGTGCCTGGGAAGCAGAAGTGTTCACATTGCTTCGCAGAATCGCTTTTGTGCAGAAAACAGTAACACTTGTTCAGAACGAAAGAAGGCACAGAGCCCCAGAGTTTATATTGTCCTGGAGACCTTGCAGAGCACTGGGTAAAGGCAGGCAGAGAATTCCCTGCTAGCACCTTCTCTGTGCCTGTTCACATTGCTTGGCAGAATCGCTTTTGTGCAGAAAACAGTAACACTTGTTCAGAACGAAAGAAAGCACAGAGCCCCAGATTTTATGTTGTCCTGGAGAGCTTGCAGAGCACTGGGGAAAAGCAGGCAGAGAATTCCCTGCTAGCACCTTCTCTGTGCCTGGGAAGCAGAAGTGTTCACATTGCTTGGCAGAATCGCTTTTGTGCAGAAAACAGTAACACTTGTTCAGAACGAAAGAAAGCACAGAGCCCCAGATTTTATGTTGTCCTGGAGAGCTTGCAGAGCACTGGGGAAAGGCAGGCAGAGTATTCCCTGCTAGCACCTTCTCTGTGCCTGGGAAGCAGAAGTGTTCACATTGCTTCGCAGAATCACTTTTGTGCAGAAAACAGTAACACTTGTTCAGAACGAAAGAAAGCACAGAGCCCCAGATTTTATGTTGTCCTGGAGAGCTTGCAGAGCACTGGGGAAAAGCAGGCAGAGAATTCCCTGCTAGCACCTTCTCTGTGCCTGGGAAGCAGAAGTGTTCACATTGCTTCGCAGAATCGCTTTTGTGCAGAAAACACTAACACTTGTTCAGATCGAAAGAAAGCACAGAGCCCCAGATTTTATGTTGTCCTGGAGAGCTTGCAGAGCACTGGGGAAAGGCAGGCAGAGAATTCCCTGCTAGCACCTTCTCTGTGCCTGGGAAGCAGAAGTGTTCACATTGCTTCGCAGAATCGCTTTTGTGCAGAAAACAGTAACACTTGTTCAGAACGAAAGAAGGCACAGAGCCCCAGAGTTTATATTGTCCTGGAGACCTTGCAGAGCACTGGGGAAAGGCAGGCAGAGAATTCCCTGCTAGCACCTTCTCTGTGCCTGTTCACATTGCTTGACAGAATCGCTTTTGTGCAGAAAACAGTAACACTTGTTCAGAACGAAAGAAAGCACAGAGCCCCAGATTTTATGTTGTCCTGGAAAGCTTGCAGAGCACTGGGGAAAAGCAGGCAGAGAATTCCCTGCTAGCACCTTCTCTGTGCCTGGGAAGCAGAAGTGTTCACATTGCTTCGCAGAATCGCTTTTGTGCAGAAAACAGTAACACTTGTTCAGAACGAAAGAAAGCACAGAGGCCCAGATTTTATGTTGTCCTGGAGAGCTTGCAGAGCACTGGGTAAAGGCAGGCAGAGAATTCCCTGCTAGCACCTTCTCTGTGCCTGGGAAGCAGAAGTGTTCACATTGCTTCGCAGAATCGCTTTTGTGCAGAAAACAGTAACACTTGTTCAGAACGAAAGAAAGCACAGAGCCCCAGAGTTTATATTGTCCTGGAGACCTTGCAGAGCACTGGGGAAAGGCAGGCAGAGAATTCCCTGCTAGCACCTTCTCTGTGCCTGTTCACATTGCTTGGCAGAATCGCTTTTGTGCAGAAAACAGTAACACTTGTTCAGAACGAAAGAAAGCACAGAGCCCCAGATTTTATGTTGTCCTGGAGAGCTTGCAGAGCACTGGGGAAAGGCAGGCAGAGAATTCCCTGCTAGCACCTTCTCTGTGCCTGGGAAGCAGAAGTGTTCACATTGCTTCGCAGAATCGCTTTTGTGCAGAAAACAGTAACACTTGTTCAGAACGAAAGAAAGCACAGAGCCCCAGATTTTATGTTGTCCTGGAGAGCTTGCAGAGCACTGGGGAAAGGCAGGCAGAGTATTCCCTGCTAGCACCTTCTCTGTGCCTGGGAAGCAGAAGTGTTCACATTGCTTCGCAGAATCGCTTTTGTGCAGAAAACAGTAACACTTGTTCAGAACGAAAGAAAGCACAGAGCCCCAGATTTTATGTTGTCCTGGAGAGCTTGCAGAGCACTGGGGAAAGGCAGGCAGAGAATTCCCTGCTAGCACCTTCTCTGTGCCTGGGAAGCAGAAGTGTTCACATTGCTTCGCAGAATCGCTTTTGTGCAGAAAACAGTAACACTTGTTCAGAACGAAAGAAAGCACAGAGCCCCAGATTTTATGTTGTCCTGGAGAGCTTGCAGAGCACTGGGGAAAAGCAGGCAGAGAATTCCCTGCTAGCACCTTCTCTGTGCCTGGGAAGCAGAAGTGTTCACATTGCTTGGCAGAATCGCTTTTGTGCAGAAAACAGTAACACTTGTTCAGAACGAAAGAAAGCACAGAGCCCCAGATTTTATGTTGTCCTGGAAAGCTTGCAGAGCACTGGGGAAAAGCAGGCAGAGAATTCCCTGCTAGCACCTTCTCTGTGCCTGGGAAGCAGAAGTGTTCACATTGCTTCGCAGAATCGCTTTTGTGCAGAAAACAGTGACACTTGTTCAGAACGAAAGAAAGCACAGAGCCCCAGATTTTATGTTGTCCTGGAGAGCTTGCAGAGCACTGGGGAAAGGCAGGCAGAGAATTCCCTGCTAGCACCTTCTCTGTGCCTGGGAAGCAGAAGTGTTCACATTGCTTCGCAGAATCGCTTTTGTGCAGAAAACAGTGACACTTGTTCAGAACGAAAGAAAGCACAGAGCCCCAGATTTTATGTTGTCCTGGAGAGCTTGCAGAGCACTGGGGAAAGGCAGGCAGAGAATTCCCTGCTAGCACCTTCTCTGTGCCTGGGAAGCAGAAGTGTTCACATTGCTTCGCAGAATCGCTTTTGTGCAGAAAACAGTAACACTTGTTCAGAACGAAAGAAAGCACAGAGCCCCAGATTTTATGTTGTCCTGGAGAGCTTGCAGAGCACTGGGGAAAGGCAGGCAGAGTATTCCCTGCTAGCACCTTCTCTGTGCCTGGGAAGCAGAAGTGTTCACATTGCTTCGCAGAATCGCTTTTGTGCAGAAAACAGTAACACTTGTTCAGAACGAAAGAAAGCACAGAGCCCCAGATTTTATGTTGTCCTGGAGAGCTTGCAGAGCACTGGGGAAAAGCAGGCAGAGAATTCCCTGCTAGCACCTTCTCTGTGCCTGGGAAGCAGAAGTGTTCACATTGCTTCGCAGAATCGCTTTTGTGCAGAAAACAGTAACACTTGTTCAGAACGAAAGAAAGCACAGAGCCCCAGATTTTATGTTGTCCTGGAGAGCTTGCAGAGCACTGGGGAAAAGCAGGCAGAGAATTCCCTGCTAGCACCTTCTCTGTGCCTGGGAAGCAGAAGTGTTCACATTGCTTGGCAGAATCGCTTTTGTGCAGAAAACAGTAACACTTGTTCAGAACGAAAGAAAGCACAGAGCCCCAGATTTTATGTTGTCCTGGAGAGCTTGCAGAGCACTGGGGAAAGGCAGGCAGAGTATTCCCTGCTAGCACCTTCTCTGTGCCTGGGAAGCAGAAGTGTTCACATTGCTTCGCAGAATCACTTTTGTGCAGAAAACAGTAACACTTGTTCAGAACGAAAGAAAGCACAGAGCCCCAGAGTTTATATTGTCCTGGAGACCTTGCAGAGCACTGGGGAAAGGCAGGCAGAGAATTCCCTGCTAGCACCTTCTCTGTGCCTGTTCACATTGCTTGGCAGAATCGCTTTTGTGCAGAAAACAGTAACACTTGTTCAGAACGAAAGAAAGCACAGAGCCCCAGATTTTATGTTGTCCTGGAGAGCTTGCAGAGCACTGGGGAAAGGCAGGCAGAGAATTCCCTGCTAGCACCTTCTCTGTGCCTGGGAAGCAGAAGTGTTCACATTGCTTCGCAGAATCGCTTTTGTGCAGAAAACAGTAACACTTGTTCAGAACGAAAGAAAGCACAGAGCCCCAGATTTTATGTTGTCCTGGAGAGCTTGCAGAGCACTGGGGAAAGGCAGGCAGAGTATTCCCTGCTAGCACCTTCTCTGTGCCTGGGAAGCAGAAGTGTTCACATTGCTTCGCAGAATCGCTTTTGTGCAGAAAACAGTAACACTTGTTCAGAACGAAAGAAAGCACAGAGCCCCAGATTTTATGTTGTCCTGGAGAGCTTGCAGAGCACTGGGGAAAGGCAGGCAGAGAATTCCCTGCTAGCACCTTCTCTGTGCCTGGGAAGCAGAAGTGTTCACATTGCTTCGCAGAATCGCTTTTGTGCAGAAAACAGTAACACTTGTTCAGAACGAAAGAAAGCACAGAGCCCCAGATTTTATGTTGTCCTGGAGAGCTTGCAGAGCACTGGGGAAAAGCAGGCAGACAATTCCCTGCTAGCACCTTCTCTGTGCCTGGGAAACAGAAGTGTTCACATTGCTTCGCAGAATCGCTTTTGTGCAGAAAACAGTAACACTTGTTCAGAACGAAAGAAAGCACAGAGGCCCAGATTTTATGTTGTCCTGGAGAGCTTGCAGAGCACTGGGGAAAGGCAGGCAGAGAATTCCCTGCTAGCACCTTCTCTGTGCCTGGGAAGCAGAAGTGTTCACATTGCTTCGCAGAATCGCTTTTGTGCAGAAAACAGTAACACTTGTTCAGAACGAAAGAAGGCACAGAGCCCCAGAGTTTATATTGTCCTGGAGACCTTGCAGAGCACTGGGTAAAGGCAGGCAGAGAATTCCCTGCTAGCACCTTCTCTGTGCCTGTTCACATTGCTTGGCAGAATCGCTTTTGTGCAGAAAACAGTAACACTTGTTCAGAACGAAAGAAAGCACAGAGCCCCAGATTTTATGTTGTCCTGGAGAGCTTGCAGAGCACTGCGGAAAAGCAGGCAGAGAATTCCCTGCTAGCACCTTCTCTGTGCCTGGGAAGCAGAAGTGTTCACATTGCTTGGCAGAATCGCTTTTGTGCAGAAAACAGTAACACTTGTTCAGAACGAAAGAAAGCACAGAGCCCCAGATTTTATGTTGTCCTGGAGAGCTTGCAGAGCACTGGGGAAAGGCAGGCAGAGTATTCCCTGCTAGCACCTTCTCTGTGCCTGGGAAGCAGAAGTGTTCACATTGCTTCGCAGAATCACTTTTGTGCAGAAAACAGTAACACTTGTTCAGAACGAAAGAAGGCACAGAGCCCCAGAGTTTATATTGTCCTGGAGACCTTGCAGAGCACTGGGGAAAGGCAGGCAGAGAATTCCCTGCTAGCACCTTCTCTGTGCCTGTTCACATTGCTTGGCAGAATCGCTTTTGTGCAGAAAACAGTAACACTTGTTCAGAACGAAAGAAAGCACAGAGCCCCAGATTTTATGTTGTCCTGGAGAGCTTGCAGAGCACTGGGGAAAGGCAGGCAGAGAATTCCCTGCTAGCACCTTCTCTGTGCCTGGGAAGCAGAAGTGTTCACATTGCTTCGCAGAATCGCTTTTGTGCAGAAAACAGTAACACTTGTTCAGAACGAAAGAAAGCACAGAGCCCCAGATTTTATGTTGTCCTGGAGAGCTTGCAGAGCACTGGGGAAAGGCAGGCAGAGAATTCCCTGCTAGCACCTTCTCTGTGCCTGGGAAGCAGAAGTGTTCACATTGCTTCGCAGAATCGCTTTTGTGCAGAAAACAGTAACACTTGTTCAGAACGAAAGAAAGCACAGAGCCCCAGATTTTATGTTGTCCTGGAGAGCTTGCAGAGCACTGGGGAAAGGCAGGCAGAGAATTCCCTGCTAGCACCTTCTCTGTGCCTGGGAAGCAGAAGTGTTCACATTGCTTCGCAGAATCGCTTTTGTGCAGAAAACAGTAACACTTGTTCAGAACGAAAGAAAGCACAGAGCCCCAGATTTTATGTTGTCCTGGAGAGCTTGCAGAGCACTGGGGAAAGGCAGGCAGAGAATTCCCTGCTAGCACCTTCTCTGTGCCTGGGAAGCAGAAGTGTTCACATTGCTTCGCAGAATCGGTTTTGTGCAGAAAACAGTAACACTTGTTCAGAACGAAAGAAAGCACAGAGCCCCAGATTTTATGTTGTCCTGGAGAGCTTGCAGAGCACTGGGGAAAAGCAGGCAGAGAATTCCCTGCTAGCACCTTCTCTGTGCCTGGGAAGCAGAAGTGTTCACATTGCTTCGCAGAATCGCTTTTGTGCAGAAAACAGTAACACTTGTTCAGAACGAAAGAAAGCACAGAGCCCCAGATTTTATGTTGTCCTGGAGAGCTTGCAGAGCACTGGGGAAAGGCAGGCAGAGAATTCCCTGCTAGCACCTTCTCTGTGCCTGTTCACATTGCTTGGCAGAATCGCTTTTGTGCAGAAAACAGTAACACTTGTTCAGAACGAAAGAAAGCACAGAGCCCCAGATTTTATGTTGTCCTGGAAAGCTTGCAGAGCACTGGGGAAAAGCAGGCAGAGAATTCCCTGCTAGCACCTTCTCTGTGCCTGGGAAGCAGAAGTGTTCACATTGCTTCGCAGAATCGCTTTTGTGCAGAAAACAGTGACACTTGTTCAGAACGAAAGAAAGCACAGAGCCCCAGATTTTATGTTGTCCTGGAGAGCTTGCAGAGCACTGGGGAAAGGCAGGCAGAGAATTCCCTGCTAGCACCTTCTCTGTGCCTGGGAAGCAGAAGTGTTCACATTGCTTCGCAGAATCGCTTTTGTGCAGAAAACAGTGACACTTGTTCAGAACGAAAGAAAGCACAGAGCCCCAGATTTTATGTTGTCCTGGAGAGCTTGCAGAGCACTGGGGAAAGGCAGGCAGAGAATTCCCTGCTAGCACCTTCTCTGTGCCTGGGAAGCAGAAGTGTTCACATTGCTTCGCAGAATCGCTTTTGTGCAGAAAACAGTAACACTTGTTCAGAACGAAAGAAAGCACAGAGCCCCAGATTTTATGTTGTCCTGGAGAGCTTGCAGAGCACTGGGGAAAGGCAGGCAGAGTATTCCCTGCTAGCACCTTCTCTGTGCCTGGGAAGCAGAAGTGTTCACATTGCTTCGCAGAATCGCTTTTGTGCAGAAAACAGTAACACTTGTTCAGAACGAAAGAAAGCACAGAGCCCCAGATTTTATGTTGTCCTGGAGAGCTTGCAGAGCACTGGGGAAAAGCAGGCAGAGAATTCCCTGCTAGCACCTTCTCTGTGCCTGGGAAGCAGAAGTGTTCACATTGCTTGGCAGAATCGCTTTTGTGCAGAAAACAGTAACACTTGTTCAGAACGAAAGAAAGCACAGAGCCCCAGATTTTATGTTGTCCTGGAGAGCTTGCAGAGCACTGGGGAAAGGCAGGCAGAGTATTCCCTGCTAGCACCTTCTCTGTGCCTGGGAAGCAGAAGTGTTCACATTGCTTCGCAGAATCACTTTTGTGCAGAAAACAGTAACACTTGTTCAGAACGAAAGAAAGCACAGAGCCCCAGAGTTTATATTGTCCTGGAGACCTTGCAGAGCACTGGGGAAAGGCAGGCAGAGAATTCCCTGCTAGCACCTTCTCTGTGCCTGTTCACATTGCTTGGCAGAATCGCTTTTGTGCAGAAAACAGTAACACTTGTTCAGAACGAAAGAAAGCACAGAGCCCCAGATTTTATGTTGTCCTGGAGAGCTTGCAGAGCACTGGGGAAAGGCAGGCAGAGAATTCCCTGCTAGCACCTTCTCTGTGCCTGGGAAGCAGAAGTGTTCACATTGCTTCGCAGAATCGCTTTTGTGCAGAAAACAGTAACAGTTGTTCAGAACGAAAGAAAGCACAGAGCCCCAGATTTTATGTTGTCCTGGAGAGCTTGCAGAGCACTGGGGAAAGGCAGGCAGAGTATTCCCTGCTAGCACCTTCTCTGTGCCTGGGAAGCAGAAGTGTTCACATTGCTTCGCAGAATCACTTTTGTGCAGAAAACAGTAACACTTGTTCAGAACGAAAGAAAGCACAGAGCCCCAGAGTTTATATTGTCCTGGAGACCTTGCAGAGCACTGGGGAAAGGCAGGCAGAGAATTCCCTGCTAGCACCTTCTCTGTGCCTGTTCACATTGCTTGGCAGAATCGCTTTTGTGCAGAAAACAGTAACACTTGTTCAGAACGAAAGAAAGCACAGAGCCCCAGATTTTATGTTGTCCTGGAAAGCTTGCAGAGCACTGGGGAAAAGCAGGCAGAGAATTCCCTGCTAGCACCTTCTCTGTGCCTGGGAAGCAGAAGTGTTCACATTGCTTCGCAGAATCGCTTTTGTGCAGAAAACAGTAACACTTGTTCAGAACGAAAGAAAGCACAGAGCCCCAGATTTTATGTTGTCCTGGAGAGCTTGCAGAGCACTGGGGAAAGGCAGGCAGTGAATTCCCTGCTAGCACCTTCTCTGTGCCTGGGAAGCAGAAGTGTTCACATTGCTTCGCAGAATCGCTTTTGTGCAGAAAACAGTGACACTTGTTCAGAACGAAAGAAAGCACAGAGCCCCAGATTTTATGTTGTCCTGGAGAGCTTGCAGAGCACTGGGGAAAGGCAGGCAGAGAATTCCCTGCTAGCACCTTCTCTGTGCCTGTTCACATTGCTTGGCAGAATCGCTTTTGCGCAGAAAACAGTAACACTTGTTCAGAACGAAAGAAAGCACAGAGCCCCAGATTTTATGTTGTCCTGGAGAGCTTGCAGAGCACTGGGGAAAGGCAGGCAGAGAATTCCCTGCTAGCACCTTCTCTGTGCCTGGGAAGCAGAAGTGTTCACATTGCTTCGCAGAATCGCTTTTGTGCAGACAACAGTAACACTTGTTCAGAACGAAAGAAAGCACAGAGCCCCAGATTTTATGTTGTCCTGGAGAGCTTGCAGAGCACTGGGGAAAGGCAGGCAGAGAATTCCCTGCTAGCACCTTCTCTGTGCCTGGGAAGCAGAAGTGTTCACATTGCTTCGCAGAATCGCTTTTGTGCAGAAAACAGTGACACTTGTTCAGAACGAAAGAAAGCACAGAGCCCCAGATTTTATGTTGTCCTGGAGAGCTTGCAGAGCACTGGGGAAAGGCAGGCAGAGAATTCCCTGCTAGCACCTTCTCTGTGCCTGGGAAGCAGAAGTGTTCACATTGCTTGGCAGAATCGCTTTTGTGCAGAAAACAGTAACACTTGTTCAGAACGAAAGAAAGCACAGAGCCCCAGATTTTATGTTGTCCTGGAGAGCTTGCAGAGCACTGGGGAAAAGCAGGCAGAGAATTCCCTGCTAGCACCTTCTCTGTGCCTGGGAAGCAGAAGTGTTCACATTGCTTGGCAGAATCGCTTTTGTGCAGAAAACAGTAACACTTGTTCAGAACGAAAGAAAGCACAGAGCCCCAGATTTTATGTTGTCCTGGAGAGCTTGCAGAGCACTGGGGAAAGGCAGGCAGAGTATTCCCTGCTAGCACCTTCTCTGTGCCTGGGAAGCAGAAGTGTTCACATTGCTTCGCAGAATCACTTTTGTGCAGAAAACAGTAACACTTGTTCAGAACGAAAGAAAGCACAGAGCCCCAGATTTTATGTTGTCCTGGAGAGCTTGCAGAGCACTGGGGAAAGGCAGGCAGAGTATTCCCTGCTAGCACCTTCTCTGTGCCTGGGAAGCAGAAGCGTTCACATTGCTTCGCAGAATCGCTTTTGTGCAGACAACAGTAACACTTGTTCAGAACGAAAGAAAGCACAGAGCCCCAGATTTTATGTTGTCCTGGAGAGCTTGCAGAGCACTGGGGAAAGGCAGGCAGAGAATTCCCTGCTAGCACCTTCTCTGTGCCTGGGAAGCAGAAGTGTTCACATTGCTTCGCAGAATCGCTTTTGTGCAGAAAACAGTGACACTTGTTCAGAACGAAAGAAAGCACAGAGCCCCAGATTTTATGTTGTCCTGGAGAGCTTGCAGAGCACTGGGGAAAGGCAGGCAGAGAATTCCCTGCTAGCACCTTCTCTGTGCCTGGGAAGCAGAAGTGTTCACATTGCTTCGCAGAATCGCTTTTGTGCAGAAAACAGTAACACTTGTTCAGAACGAAAGAAAGCACAGAGCCCCAGATTTTATGTTGTCCTGGAGAGCTTGCAGAGCACTGGGGAAAAGCAGGCAGAGAATTCCCTGCTAGCACCTTCTCTGTGCCTGGGAAGCAGAAGTGTTCACATTGCTTGGCAGAATCGCTTTTGTGCAGAAAACAGTAACACTTGTTCAGAACGAAAGAAAGCACAGAGCCCCAGATTTTATGTTGTCCTGGAGAGCTTGCAGAGCACTGGGGAAAGGCAGGCAGAGTATTCCCTGCTAGCACCTTCTCTGTGCCTGGGAAGCAGAAGTGTTCACATTGCTTCGCAGAATCACTTTTGTGCAGAAAACAGTAACACTTGTTCAGAACGAAAGAAAGCACAGAGCCCCAGAGTTTATATTGTCCTGGAGACCTTGCAGAGCACTGGGGAAAGGCAGGCAGAGAATTCCCTGCTAGCACCTTCTCTGTGCCTGTTGACATTGCTTGGCAGAATCGCTTTTGTGCAGAAAACAGTAACACTTGTTCAGAACGAAAGAAAGCACAGAGCCCCAGATTTTATGTTGTCCTGGAGAGCTTGCAGAGCACTGGGGAAAGGCAGGCAGAGAATTCCCTGCTAGCACCTTCTCTGTGCCTGGGAAGCAGAAGTGTTCACATTGCTTCGCAGAATCGCTTTTGTGCAGAAAACAGTAACACTTGTTCAGAACGAAAGAAAGCACAGAGCCCCAGATTTTATGTTGTCCTGGAGAGCTTGCAGAGCACTGGGGAAAGGCAGGCAGAGTATTCCCTGCTAGCACCTTCTCTGTGCCTGGGAAGCAGAAGTGTTCACATTGCTTCGCAGAATCGGTTTTGTGCAGAAAACAGTAACACTTGTTCAGAACGAAAGAAAGCACAGAGCCCCAGAGTTTATATTGTCCTGGAGACCTTGCAGAGCACTGGGGAAAGGCAGGCAGAGAATTCCCTGCTAGCACCTTCTCTGTGCCTGTTCACATTGCTTGGCAGAATCGCTTTTGTGCAGAAAACAGTAACACTTGTTCAGAACGAAAGAAAGCACAGAGCCCCAGATTTTATGTTGTCCTGGAAAGCTTGCAGAGCACTGGGGAAAAGCAGGCAGAGAATTCCCTGCTAGCACCTTCTCTGTGCCTGGGAAGCAGAAGTGTTCACATTGCTTCGCAGAATCGCTTTTGTGCAGAAAACAGTAACACTTGTTCAGAACGAAAGAAAGCACAGAGCCCCAGATTTTATGTTGTCCTGGAGAGCTTGCAGAGCACTGGGGAAAGGCAGGCAGTGAATTCCCTGCTAGCACCTTCTCTGTGCCTGGGAAGCAGAAGTGTTCACATTGCTTCGCAGAATCGCTTTTGTGCAGAAAACAGTGACACTTGTTCAGAACGAAAGAAAGCACAGAGCCCCAGATTTTATGTTGTCCTGGAGAGCTTGCAGAGCACTGGGGAAAGGCAGGCAGAGAATTCCCTGCTAGCACCTTCTCTGTGCCTGTTCACATTGCTTGGCAGAATCGCTTTTGCGCAGAAAACAGTAACACTTGTTCAGAACGAAAGAAAGCACAGAGCCCCAGATTTTATGTTGTCCTGGAGAGCTTGCAGAGCACTGGGGAAAGGCAGGCAGAGAATTCCCTGCTAGCACCTTCTCTGTGCCTGGGAAGCAGAAGTGTTCACATTGCTTCGCAGAATCGCTTTTGTGCAGAAAACACTAACACTTGTTCAGAACGAAAGAAAGCACAGAGCCCCAGATTTTATGTTGTCCTGGAGAGCTTGCAGAGCACTGGGGAAAGGCAGGCAGAGAATTCCCTGCTAGCACCTTCTCTGTGCCTGGGAAGCAGAAGTGTTCACATTGCTTGGCAGAATCGCTTTTGTGCAGAAAACAGTAACACTTGTTCAGAACGAAAGAAAGCACAGAGCCCCAGATTTTATGTTGTCCTGGAGAGCTTGCAGAGCACTGGGGAAAAGCAGGCAGAGAATTCCCTGCTAGCACCTTCTCTGTGCCTGGGAAGCAGAAGTGTTCACTTTGCTTCGCAGAATCACTTTTGTGCAGAAAACAGTAACACTTGTTCAGAACGAAAGAAAGCACAGAGCCCCAGATTTTATGTTGTCCTGGAGAGCTTGCAGAGCACTGGGGAAAGGCAGGCAGAGAATTCCCTGCTAGCACCTTCTCTGTGCCTGGGAAGCAGAAGTGTTCACATTGCTTCGCAGAATCGCTTTTGTGCAGAAAACAGTAACACTTGTTCAGAACGAAAGAAGGCACAGAGCCCCAGAGTTTATATTGTCCTGGAGACCTTGCAGAGCACTGGGTAAAGGCAGGCAGAGAATTCCCTGCTAGCACCTTCTCTGTGCCTGTTCACATTGCTTGGCAGAATCGCTTTTGTGCAGAAAACAGTAACACTTGTTCAGAACAAAAGAAAGCACAGAGCCCCAGATTTTATGTTGTCCTGGAAAGCTTGCAGAGCACTGGGGAAAAGCAGGCAGAGAATTCCCTGCTAGCACCTTCTCTGTGCCTGGGAAGCAGAAGTGTTCACATTGCTTCGCAGAATCGCTTTTGTGCAGAAAACAGTGACACTTGTTCAGAACGAAAGAAAGCACAGAGCCCCAGATTTTATGTTGTCCTGGAGAGCTTGCAGAGCACTGGGGAAAGGCAGGCAGAGAATTCCCTGCTAGCACCTTCTCTGTGCCTGGGAAGCAGAAGTGTTCACATTGCTTCGCAGAATCGCTTTTGTGCAGAAAACAGTAACACTTGTTCAGAACGAAAGAAAGCACAGAGCCCCAGATTTTATGTTGTCCTGGAGAGCTTGCAGAGCACTGGGGAAAGGCAGGCAGAGTATTCCCTGCTAGCACCTTCTCTGTGCCTGGGAAGCAGAAGTGTTCACATTGCTTCGCAGAATCGCTTTTGTGCAGAAAACAGTAACACTTGTTCAGAACGAAAGAAAGCACAGAGCCCCAGATTTTATGTTGTCCTGGAGAGCTTGCAGAGCACTGGGGAAAGGCAGGCAGAGAATTCCCTGCTAGCACCTTCTCTGTGCCTGGGAAGCAGAAGTGTTCACATTGCTTCGCAGAATCGCTTTTGTGCAGAAAACAGTAACAGTTGTTCAGAACGAAAGAAAGCACAGAGCCCCAGATTTTATGTTGTCCTGGAGAGCTTGCAGAGCACTGGGGAAAGGCAGGCAGAGAATTCCCTGCTAGCACCTTCTCTGTGCCTGGGAAGCAGAAGTGTTCACATTGCTTGGCAGAATCGCTTTTGTGCAGAAAACAGTAACACTTGTTCAGAACGAAAGAAAGCACAGAGCCCCAGATTTTATGTTGTCCTGGAGAGCTTGCAGAGCACTGGGGAAAAGCAGGCAGAGAATTCCCTGCTAGCACCTTCTCTGTGCCTGGGAAGCAGAAGTGTTCACTTTGCTTCGCAGAATCACTTTTGTGCAGAAAACAGTAACACTTGTTCAGAACGAAAGAAAGCACAGAGCCCCAGATTTTATGTTGTCCTGGAGAGCTTGCAGAGCACTGGGGAAAGGCAGGCAGAGAATTCCCTGCTAGCACCTTCTCTGTGCCTGTTCACATTGCTTGGCAGAATCGCTTTTGTGCAGAAAACAGTAACACTTGTTCAGAACGAAAGAAAGCACAGAGCCCCAGATTTTATGTTGTCCTGGAAAGCTTGCAGAGCACTGGGGAAAAGCAGGCAGAGAATTCCCTGCTAGCACCTTCTCTGTGCCTGGGAAGCAGAAGTGTTCACATTGCTTCGCAGAATCGCTTTTGTGCAGAAAACAGTGACACTTGTTCAGAACGAAAGAAAGCACAGAGCCCCAGATTTTATGTTGTCCTGGAGAGCTTGCAGAGCACTGGGGAAAGGCAGGCAGAGAATTCCCTGCTAGCACCTTCTCTGTGCCTGGGAAGCAGAAGTGTTCACATTGCTTCGCAGAATCGCTTTTGTGCAGAAAACAGTGACACTTGTTCAGAACGAAAGAAAGCACAGAGCCCCAGATTTTATGTTGTCCTGGAGAGCTTGCAGAGCACTGGGGAAAGGCAGGCAGAGAATTCCCTGCTAGCACCTTCTCTGTGCCTGGGAAGCAGAAGTGTTCACATTGCTTCGCAGAATCGCTTTTGTGCAGAAAACAGTAACACTTGTTCAGAACGAAAGAAAGCACAGAGCCCCAGATTTTATGTTGTCCTGGAGAGCTTGCAGAGCACTGGGGAAAGGCAGGCAGAGTATTCCCTGCTAGCACCTTCTCTGTGCCTGGGAAGCAGAAGTGTTCACATTGCTTCGCAGAATCGCTTTTGTGCAGAAAACACTAACACTTGTTCAGAACGAAAGAAAGCACAGAGCCCCAGATTTTATGTTGTCCTGGAGAGCTTGCAGAGCACTGGGGAAAAGCAGGCAGAGAATTCCCTGCTAGCACCTTCTCTGTGCCTGGGAAGCAGAAGTGTTCACATTGCTTCGCAGAATCGCTTTTGTGCAGAAAACAGTAACACTTGTTCAGAACGAAAGAAAGCACAGAGCCCCAGATTTTATGTTGTCCTGGAGAGCTTGCAGAGCACTGGGGAAAAGCAGGCAGAGAATTCCCTGCTAGCACCTTCTCTGTGCCTGGGAAGCAGAAGTGTTCACATTGCTTGGCAGAATCGCTTTTGTGCAGAAAACAGTAACACTTGTTCAGAACGAAAGAAAGCACAGAGCCCCAGATTTTATGTTGTCCTGGAGAGCTTGCAGAGCACTGGGGAAAGGCAGGCAGAGTATTCCCTGCTAGCACCTTCTCTGTGCCTGGGAAGCAGAAGTGTTCACATTGCTTCGCAGAATCACTTTTGTGCAGAAAACAGTAACACTTGTTCAGAACGAAAGAAAGCACAGAGCCCCAGAGTTTATATTGTCCTGGAGACCTTGCAGAGCACTGGGGAAAGGCAGGCAGAGAATTCCCTGCTAGCACCTTCTCTGTGCCTGTTCACATTGCTTGGCAGAATCGCTTTTGTGCAGAAAACAGTAACACTTGTTCAGAACGAAAGAAAGCACAGAGCCCCAGATTTTATGTTGTCCTGGAGAGCTTGCAGAGCACTGGGGAAAGGCAGGCAGAGAATTCCCTGCTAGCACCTTCTCTGTGCCTGGGAAGCAGAAGTGTTCACATTGCTTCGCAGAATCGCTTTTGTGCAGAAAACAGTAACACTTGTTCAGAACGAAAGAAAGCACAGAGCCCCAGATTTTATGTTGTCCTGGAGAGCTTGCAGAGCACTGGGGAAAAGCAGGCAGAGAATTCCCTGCTAGCACCTTCTCTGTGCCTGGGAAGCAGAAGTGTTCACATTGCTTCGCAGAATCGCTTTTGTGCAGAAAACAGTAACACTTGTTCAGAACGAAAGAAAGCACAGAGCCCCAGATTTTATGTTGTCCTGGAGAGCTTGCAGAGCACTGGGGAAAGGCAGGCAGAGTATTCCCTGCTAGCACCTTCTCTGTGCCTGGGAAGCAGAAGTGTTCACTTTGCTTCGCAGAATCACTTTTGTGCAGAAAACAGTAACACTTGTTCAGAACGAAAGAAAGCACAGAGCCCCAGATTTTATGTTGTCCTGGAGAGCTTGCAGAGCACTGGGGAAAGGCAGGCAGAGAATTCCCTGCTAGCACCTTCTCTGTGCCTGGGAAGCAGAAGTGTTCACATTGCTTGGCAGAATCGCTTTTGTGCAGAAAACAGTAACACTTGTTCAGAACGAAAGAAAGCACAGAGCCCCAGATTTTATGTTGTCCTGGAGAGCTTGCAGAGCACTGGGGAAAGGCAGGCAGAGAATTCCCTGCTAGCACCTTCTCTGTGCCTGTTCACATTGCTTGGCAGAATCGCTTTTGTGCAGAAAACAGTAACACTTGTTCAGAACGAAAGAAAGCACAGAGCCCCAGATTTTATGTTGTCCTGGAAAGCTTGCAGAGCACTGGGGAAAAGCAGGCAGAGAATTCCCTGCTAGCACCTTCTCTGTGCCTGGGAAGCAGAAGTGTTCACATTGCTTCGCAGAATCGCTTTTGTGCAGAAAACAGTGACACTTGTTCAGAACGAAAGAAAGCACAGAGCCCCAGATTTTATGTTGTCCTGGAGAGCTTGCAGAGCACTGGGGAAAGGCAGGCAGAGAATTCCCTGCTAGCACCTTCTCTGTGCCTGGGAAGCAGAAGTGTTCACATTGCTTCGCAGAATCGCTTTTGTGCAGAAAACAGTGACACTTGTTCAGAACGAAAGAAAGCACAGAGCCCCAGATTTTATGTTGTCCTGGAGAGCTTGCAGAGCACTGGGGAAAGGCAGGCAGAGAATTCCCTGCTAGCACCTTCTCTGTGCCTGGGAAGCAGAAGTGTTCACATTGCTTCGCAGAATCGCTTTTGTGCAGAAAACAGTAACACTTGTTCAGAACGAAAGAAAGCACAGAGCCCCAGATTTTATGTTGTCCTGGAGAGCTTGCAGAGCACTGGGGAAAGGCAGGCAGAGTATTCCCTGCTAGCACCTTCTCTGTGCCTGGGAAGCAGAAGTGTTCACATTGCTTCGCAGAATCGCTTTTGTGCAGAAAACACTAACACTTGTTCAGAACGAAAGAAAGCACAGAGCCCCAGATTTTATGTTGTCCTGGAGAGCTTGCAGAGCACTGGGGAAAAGCAGGCAGAGAATTCCCTGCTAGCACCTTCTCTGTGCCTGGGAAGCAGAAGTGTTCACATTGCTTCGCAGAATCGCTTTTGTGCAGAAAACAGTAACACTTGTTCAGAACGAAAGAAAGCACAGAGCCCCAGATTTTATGTTGTCCTGGAGAGCTTGCAGAGCACTGGGGAAAAGCAGGCAGAGAATTCCCTGCTAGCACCTTCTCTGTGCCTGGGAAGCAGAAGTGTTCACATTGCTTGGCAGAATCGCTTTTGTGCAGAAAACAGTAACACTTGTTCAGAACGAAAGAAAGCACAGAGCCCCAGATTTTATGTTGTCCTGGAGAGCTTGCAGAGCACTGGGGAAAGGCAGGCAGAGTATTCCCTGCTAGCACCTTCTCTGTGCCTGGGAAGCAGAAGTGTTCACATTGCTTCGCAGAATCACTTTTGTGCAGAAAACAGTAACACTTGTTCAGAACGAAAGAAAGCACAGAGCCCCAGAGTTTATATTGTCCTGGAGAGCTTGCAGAGCACTGGGGAAAGGCAGGCAGAGAATTCCCTGCTAGCACCTTCTCTGTGCCTGTTCACATTGCTTGGCAGAATCGCTTTTGTGCAGAAAACAGTAACACTTGTTCAGAACGAAAGAAAGCACAGAGCCCCAGATTTTATGTTGTCCTGGAGAGCTTGCAGAGCACTGGGGAAAGGCAGGCAGAGAATTCCCTGCTAGCACCTTCTCTGTGCCTGGGAAGCAGAAGTGTTCACATTGCTTCGCAGAATCGCTTTTGTGCAGAAAACAGTAACACTTGTTCAGAACGAAAGAAAGCACAGAGCCCCAGATTTTATGTTGTCCTGGAGAGCTTGCAGAGCACTGGGGAAAAGCAGGCAGAGAATTCCCTGCTAGCACCTTCTCTGTGCCTGGGAAGCAGAAGTGTTCACATTGCTTCGCAGAATCGCTTTTGTGCAGAAAACAGTAACACTTGTTCAGAACGAAAGAAAGCACAGAGCCCCAGATTTTATGTTGTCCTGGAGAGCTTGCAGAGCACTGGGGAAAGGCAGGCAGAGTATTCCCTGCTAGCACCTTCTCTGTGCCTGGGAAGCAGAAGTGTTCACTTTGCTTCGCAGAATCACTTTTGTGCAGAAAACAGTAACACTTGTTCAGAACGAAAGAAAGCACAGAGCCCCAGATTTTATGTTGTCCTGGAGAGCTTGCAGAGCACTGGGGAAAGGCAGGCAGAGAATTCCCTGCTAGCACCTTCTCTGTGCCTGTTCACATTGCTTGGCAGAATCGCTTTTGTGCAGAAAACAGTAACACTTGTTCAGAACGAAAGAAAGCACAGAGCCCCAGATTTTATGTTGTCCTGGAAAGCTTGCAGAGCACTGGGGAAAAGCAGGCAGAGAATTCCCTGCTAGCACCTTCTCTGTGCCTGGGAAGCAGAAGTGTTCACATTGCTTCGCAGAATCGCTTTTGTGCAGAAAACAGTGACACTTGTTCAGAACGAAAGAAAGCACAGAGCCCCAGATTTTATGTTGTCCTGGAGAGCTTGCAGAGCACTGGGGAAAGGCAGGCAGAGAATTCCCTGCTAGCACCTTCTCTGTGCCTGGGAAGCAGAAGTGTTCACATTGCTTCGCAGAATCGCTTTTGTGCAGAAAACAGTAACACTTGTTCAGAACGAAAGAAAGCACAGAGCCCCAGATTTTATGTTGTCCTGGAGAGCTTGCAGAGCACTGGGGAAAGGCAGGCAGAGTATTCCCTGCTAGCACCTTCTCTGTGCCTGGGAAGCAGAAGTGTTCACATTGCTTCGCAGAATCGCTTTTGTGCAGAAAACAGTAACACTTGTTCAGAACGAAAGAAAGCACAGAGCCCCAGATTTTATGTTGTCCTGGAGAGCTTGCAGAGCACTGGGGAAAAGCAGGCAGAGAATTCCCTGCTAGCACCTTCTCTGTGCCTGGGAAGCAGAAGTGTTCACATTGCTTGGCAGAATCGCTTTTGTGCAGAAAACAGTAACACTTGTTCAGAACGAAAGAAAGCACAGAGCCCCAGATTTTATGTTGTCCTGGAGAGCTTGCAGAGCACTGGGGAAAAGCAGGCAGAGAATTCCCTGCTAGCACATTCTCTGTGCCTGGGAAGCAGAAGTGTTCACATTGCTTGGCAGAATCGCTTTTGTGCAGAAAACAGTAACACTTGTTCAGAACGAAAGAAAGCACAGAGCCCCAGATTTTATGTTGTCCTGGAGAGCTTGCAGAGCACTGGGGAAAGGCAGGCAAAGTATTCCCTGCTAGCACCTTCTCTGTGCCTGGGAAGCAGAAGTGTTCACATTGCTTCGCAGAATCACTTTTGTGCAGAAAACAGTAACACTTGTTCAGAACGAAAGAAAGCACAGAGCCCCAGAGTTTATATTGTCCTGGAGACCTTGCAGAGCACTGGGGAAAGGCAGGCAGAGAATTCCCTGCTAGCACCTTCTCTGTGCCTGTTCACATTGCTTGGCAGAATCGCTTTTGTGCAGAAAACAGTAACACTTGTTCAGAACGAAAGAAAGCACAGAGCCCCAGATTTTATGTTGTCCTGGAGAGCTTGCAGAGCACTGGGGAAAGGCAGGCAGAGAATTCCCTGCTAGCACCTTCTCTGTGCCTGGGAAGCAGAAGTGTTCACATTGCTTCGCAGAATCGCTTTTGTGCAGAAAACAGTAACACTTGTTCAGAACGAAAGAAAGCACAGAGCCCCAGATTTTATGTTGTCCTGGAGAGCTTGCAGAGCACTGGGGAAAAGCAGGCAGAGAATTCCCTGCTAGCACCTTCTCTGTGCCTGGGAAGCAGAAGTGTTCACATTGCTTGGCAGAATCGCTTTTGTGCAGAAAACAGTAACACTTGTTCAGAACGAAAGAAAGCACAGAGCCCCAGATTTTATGTTGTCCTGGAGAGCTTGCAGAGCACTGGGGAAAGGCAGGCAGAGTATTCCCTGCTAGCACCTTCTCTGTGCCTGGGAAGCAGAAGTGTTCACATTGCTTCGCAGAATCACTTTTGTGCAGAAAACAGTAACACTTGTTCAGAACGAAAGAAAGCACAGAGCCCCAGAGTTTATATTGTCCTGGAGACCTTGCAGAGCACTGGGGAAAGGCAGGCAGAGAATTCCCTGCTAGCACCTTCTCTGTGCCTGTTCACATTGCTTGGCAGAATCGCTTTTGTGCAGAAAACAGTAACACTTGTTCAGAACGAAAGAAAGCACAGAGCCCCAGATTTTATGTTGTCCTGGAAAGCTTGCAGAGCACTGGGGAAAAGCAGGCAGAGAATTCCCTGCTAGCACCTTCTCTGTGCCTGGGAAGCAGAAGTGTTCACATTGCTTCGCAGAATCGCTTTTGTGCAGAAAACAGTAACACTTGTTCAGAACGAAAGAAAGCACAGAGGCCCAGATTTTATGTTGTCCTGGAGAGCTTGAAGAGCACTGGGGAAAGGCAGGCAGAGAATTCCCTGCTAGCACCTTCTCTGTGCCTGGGAAGCAGAAGTGTTCACATTGCTTCGCAGAATCGCTTTTGTGCAGAAAACAGTAACACTTGTTCAGAACGAAAGAAGGCACAGAGCCCCAGAGTTTATATTGTCCTGGAGACCTTGCAGAGCACTGGGTAAAGGCAGGCAGAGAATTCCCTGCTAGCACCTTCTCTGTGCCTGTTCACATTGCTTGGCAGAATCGCTTTTGTGCAGAAAACAGTAACACTTGTTCAGAACGAAAGAAAGCACAGAGCCCCAGATTTTATGTTGTCCTGGAGAGCTTGCAGAGCACTGGGGAAAAGCAGGCAGAGAATTCCCTGCTAGCACCTTCTCTGTGCCTGGGAAGCAGAAGTGTTCACATTGCTTGGCAGAATCGCTTTTGTGCAGAAAACAGTAACACTTGTTCAGAACGAAAGAAAGCACAGAGCCCCAGATTTTATGTTGTCCTGGAGAGCTTGCAGAGCACTGGGGAAAGGCAGGCAGAGTATTCCCTGCTAGCACCTTCTCTGTGCCTGGGAAGCAGAAGTGTTCACATTGCTTCGCAGAATCACTTTTGTGCAGAAAACAGTAACACTTGTTCAGAACGAAAGAAAGCACAGAGCCCCAGATTTTATGTTGTCCTGGAGAGCTTGCAGAGCACTGGGGAAAAGCAGGCAGAGAATTCCCTGCTAGCACCTTCTCTGTGCCTGGGAAGCAGAAGTGTTCACATTGCTTCGCAGAATCGCTTTTGTGCAGAAAACACTAACACTTGTTCAGATCGAAAGAAAGCACAGAGCCCCAGATTTTATGTTGTCCTGGAGAGCTTGCAGAGCACTGGGGAAAGGCAGGCAGAGAATTCCCTGCTAGCACCTTCTCTGTGCCTGGGAAGCAGAAGTGTTCACATTGCTTCGCAGAATCGCTTTTGTGCAGAAAACAGTAACACTTGTTCAGAACGAAAGAAGGCACAGAGCCCCAGAGTTTATATTGTCCTGGAGACCTTGCAGAGCACTGGGGAAAGGCAGGCAGAGAATTCCCTGCTAGCACCTTCTCTGTGCCTGTTCACATTGCTTGACAGAATCGCTTTTGTGCAGAAAACAGTAACACTTGTTCAGAACGAAAGAAAGCACAGAGCCCCAGATTTTATGTTGTCCTGGAAAGCTTGCAGAGCACTGGGGAAAAGCAGGCAGAGAATTCCCTGCTAGCACCTTCTCTGTGCCTGGGAAGCAGAAGTGTTCACATTGCTTCGCAGAATCGCTTTTGTGCAGAAAACAGTAACACTTGTTCAGAACGAAAGAAAGCACAGAGGCCCAGATTTTATGTTGTCCTGGAGAGCTTGCAGAGCACTGGGTAAAGGCAGGCAGAGAATTCCCTGCTAGCACCTTCTCTGTGCCTGGGAAGCAGAAGTGTTCACATTGCTTCGCAGAATCGCTTTTGTGCAGAAAACAGTAACACTTGTTCAGAACGAAAGAAGGCACAGAGCCCCAGAGTTTATATTGTCCTGGAGACCTTGCAGAGCACTGGGTAAAGGCAGGCAGAGAATTCCCTGCTAGCACCTTCTCTGTGCCTGTTCACATTGCTTGGCAGAATCGCTTTTGTGCAGAAAACAGTAACACTTGTTCAGAACGAAAGAAAGCACAGAGCCCCAGATTTTATGTTGTCCTGGAAAGCTTGCAGAGCACTGGGGAAAAGCAGGCAGAGAATTCCCTGCTAGCACCTTCTCTGTGCCTGGGAAGCAGAAGTGTTCGCATTGCTTCGCAGAATCGCTTTTGTGCAGACAACAGTAACACTTGTTCAGAACGAAAGAAAGCACAGAGCCCCAGATTTTATGTTGTCCTGGAGACCTTGCAGAGCACTGGGGAAAGGCAGGCAGAGAATTCCCTGCTAGCACCTTCTCTGTGCCTGGGAAGCAGAAGTGTTCACATTGCTTGGCAGAATCGCTTTTGTGCAGAAAACAGTAACACTTGTTCAGAACGAAAGAAAGCACAGAGCCCCAGATTTTATGTTGTCCTGGAGAGCTTGCAGAGCACTGGGGAAAAGCAGGCAGAGAATTCCCTGCTAGCACCTTCTCTGTGCCTGGGAAGCAGAAGTGTTCACATTGCTTCGCAGAATCACTTTTGTGCAGAAAACAGTAACACTTGTTCAGAACGAAAGAAAGCACAGAGCCCCAGATTTTATGTTGTCCTGGAGAGCTTGCAGAGCACTGCGGAAAAGCAGGCAGAGAATTCCCTGCTAGCACCTTCTCTGTGCCTGGGAAGCAGAAGTGTTCACATTGCTTCGCAGAATCGCTTTTGTGCAGAAAACACTAACAGTTGTTCAGAACGAAAGAAAGCACAGAGCCCCAGATTTTATGTTGTCCTGGAGAGCTTGCAGAGCACTGGGGAAAGGCAGGCAGAGAATTCCCTGCTAGCACCTTCTCTGTGCCTGGGAAGCAGAAGTGTTCACATTGCTTCGCAGAATCGCTTTTGTGCAGAAAACAGTAACACTTGTTCAGAACGAAAGAAAGCACAGAGCCCCAGATTTTATGTTGTCCTGGAGAGCTTGCAGAGCACTGGGGAAAGGCAGGCAGAGAATTCCCTGCTAGCACCTTCTCTGTGCCTGGGAAGCAGAAGTGTTCACATTGCTTGGCAGAATCGCTTTTGTGCAGAAAACAGTAACACTTGTTCAGAACGAAAGAAAGCACAGAGCCCCAGATTTTATGTTGTCCTGGAGAGCTTGCAGAGCACTGGGGAAAAGCAGGCAGAGAATTCCCTGCTAGCACCTTCTCTGTGCCTGGGAAGCAGAAGTGTTCACTTTGCTTCGCAGAATCACTTTTGTGCAGAAAACAGTAACACTTGTTCAGAACGAAAGAAAGCACAGAGCCCCAGAGTTTATGTTGTCCTGGAGAGCTTGCAGAGCACTGGGGAAAAGCAGGCAGAGAATTCCCTGCTAGCACCTTCTCTGTGCCTGGGAAGCAGAAGTGTTCACATTGCTTCGCAGAATCGCTTTTGTGCAGAAAACACTAACACTTGTTCAGATCGAAAGAAAGCACAGAGCCCAAGATTTTATGTTGTCCTGGAGAGCTTGCAGAGCACTGGGGAAAGGCAGGCAGAGAATTCCCTGCTAGCACCTTCTCTGTGCCTGGGAAGCAGAAGTGTTCACATTGCTTCGCAGAATCGCTTTTGTGCAGAAAACAGTAACACTTGTTCAGAACGAAAGAAGGCACAGAGTCCCAGAGTTTATATTGTCCTGGAGACCTTGCAGAGCACTGGGGAAAGGCAGGCAGAGAATTCCCTGCTAGCACCTTCTCTGTGCCTGTTCACATTGCTTGGCAGAATCGCTTTTGTGCAGAAAACAGTAACACTTGTTCAGAACGAAAGAAAGCACAGAGCCCCAGATTTTATGTTGTCCTGGAGAGCTTGCAGAGCACTGGGGAAAAGCAGGCAGAGAATTCCCTGCTAGCACCTTCTCTGTGCCTGGGAAGCAGAAGTGTTCACATTGCTTGGCAGAATCGCTTTTGTGCAGAAAACAGTGACACTTGTTCAGAACGAAAGAAAGCACAGAGCCCCAGATTTTATGTTGTCCTGGAGAGCTTGCAGAGCACTGGGGAAAGGCAGGCAGAGAATTCCCTGCTAGCACCTTCTCTGTGCCTGGGAAGCAGAAGTGTTCACATTGCTTCGCAGAATCGCTTTTGTGCAGAAAACAGTAACACTTGTTCAGAACGAAAGAAAGCACAGAGCCCCAGATTTTATGTTGTCCTGGAGAGCTTGCAGAGCACTGGGGAAAGGCAGGCAGAGAATTCCCTGCTAGCACCTTCTCTGTGCCTGGGAAGCAGAAGTGTTCACATTGCTTCGCAGAATCGCTTTTGTGCAGAAAACAGTAACACTTGTTCAGAATGAAAGAAAGCACAGAGCCCCAGATTTTATGTTGTCCTGGAGAGCTTGCAGAGCACTGGGGAAAGGCAGGCAGAGAATTCCCTGCTAGCACCTTCTCTGTGCCTGGGAAGCAGAAGTGTTCACATTGCTTCGCAGAATCGCTTTTGTGCAGAAAACAGTAACACTTGTTCAGAACGAAAGAAAGCACAGAGCCCCAGAGTTTATGTTGTCCTGGAGAGCTTGCAGAGCACTGGGGAAAAGCAGGCAGAGAATTCCCTGCTAGCACCTTCTCTGTGCCTGTTCATATTGCTTCGCAGAATCGCTTTTGTGCAGAAAACACTAACACTTGTTCAGATCGAAAGAAAGCACAGAGCCCAAGATTTTATGTTGTCCTGGAGAGCTTGCAGAGCACTGGGGAAAGGCAGGCAGAGAATTCCCTGCTAGCACCTTCTCTGTGCCTGGGAAGCAGAAGTGTTCACATTGCTTCGCAGAATCGCTTTTGTGCAGAAAACAGTAACACTTGTTCAGAACGAAAGAAGGCACAGAGCCCCAGAGTTTATATTGTCCTGGAGACCTTGCAGAGCACTGGGGAAAGGCAGGCAGAGAATTCCCTGCTAGCACCTTCTCTGTGCCTGTTCACATTGCTTGGCAGAATCGCTTTTGTGCAGAAAACAGTAACACTTGTTCAGAACGAAAGAAAGCACAGAGCCCCAGATTTTATGTTGTCCTGGAGAGCTTGCAGAGCACTGGGGAAAGGCAGGCAGAGAATTCCCTGCTAGCACCTTCTCTGTGCCTGGGAAGCAGAAGTGTTCACATTGCTTCGCAGAATCACTTTTGTGCAGAAAACAGTAACACTTGTTCAGAACGAAAGAAAGCACAGAGCCCCAGATTTTATGTTGTCCTGGAGAGCTTGCAGAGCACTGGGGAAAAGCAGGCAGAGAATTCCCTGCTAGCACCTTCTCTGTGCCTGGGAAGCAGAAGTGTTCACATTGCTTCGCAGAATCGCTTTTGTGCAGAAAACACTAACACTTGTTCAGATCGAAAGAAAGCACAGAGCCCAAGATTTTATGTTGTCCTGGAGAGCTTGCAGAGCACTGGTGAAAGGCAGGCAGAGAATTCCCTGCTAGCACCTTCTCTGTGCCTGGGAAGCAGAAGTGTTCGCATTGCTTCGCAGAATCGCTTTTGTGCAGACAACAGTAACACTTGTTCAGAACGAAAGAAAGCACAGAGCCCCAGATTTTATGTTGTCCTGGAGAGCTTGCAGAGCACTGGGGAAAGGCAGGCAGAGAATTCCCTGCTAGCACCTTCTCTGTGCCTGGGAAGCAGAAGTGTTCACATTGCTTGGCAGAATCGCTTTTGTGCAGAAAACAGTAACACTTGTTCAGAACGAAAGAAAGCACAGAGCCCCAGATTTTATGTTGTCCTGGAGAGCTTGCAGAGCACTGGGGAAAAGCAGGCAGAGAATTCCCTGCTAGCACCTTCTCTGTGCCTGGGAAGCAGAAGTGTTCACATTGCTTCGCAGAATCACTTTTGTGCAGAAAACAGTAACACTTGTTCAGAACGAAAGAAAGCACAGAGCCCCAGATTTTATGTTGTCCTGGAGAGCTTGCAGAGCACTGCGGAAAAGCAGGCAGAGAATTCCCTGCTAGCACCTTCTCTGTGCCTGGGAAGCAGAAGTGTTCACATTGCTTCGCAGAATCACTTTTGTGCAGAAAACAGTAACACTTGTTCAGAACGAAAGAAAGCACAGAGCCCCAGATTCTATGTTGTCCTGGAGAGCTTGCAGAGCACTGAGGAAAAGTAGGCAGAGAATTCCCTGCTAGCACCTTCTGTGTGCCTGGGAAGCAGAAGTGTTCACATTGCTTCGCAGAATCGCTTTTGTGCAGAAAACACTAACACTTGTTCAGAACGAAAGAAAGCACAGAGCCCCAGATTTTATGTTGTCCTGGAGAGCTTGCAGAGCACTGGGGAAAGGCAGGCAGAGAATTCCCTGCTAGCACCTTCTCTGTGCCTGTTCACATTGCTTGGCAGAATCGCTTTTGTGCAGAAAACAGTAACACTTGTTCAGAACGAAAGAAAGCACAGAGCCCCAGATTTTATGTTGTCCTGGAGAGCTTGCAGAGCACTGGGGAAAAGCAGGCAGAGAATTCCCTGCTAGCACCTTCTCTGTGCCTGGGAAGCAGAAGTTTTCACATTGCTTCGCAGAATCGCTTTTGTGCAGAAAACAGTGACACTTGTTCAGAACGAAAGAAAGCACAGAGCCCCAGATTTTATGTTGTCCTGGAGAGCTTGCAGAGCACTGGGGAAAGGCAGGCAGAGAATTCCCTGCTAGCACCTTCTCTGTGCCTGGGAAGCAGAAGTGTTCACATTGCTTCGCAGAATCGCTTTTGTGCAGAAAACAGTAACACTTGTTCAGAACGAAAGAAAGCACAGAGCCCCAGATTTTATGTTGTCCTGGAGAGCTTGCAGAGCACTGGGGAAAGGCAGGCAGAGAATTCCCTGCTAGCACCTTCTCTGTGCCTGGGAAGCAGAAGTGTTCACATTGCTTCGCAGAATCGCTTTTGTGCAGAAAACAGTAACACTTGTTCAGAACGAAAGAAAGCACAGAGCCCCAGATTTTATGTTGTCCTGGACAGCTTGCAGAGCACTGGGGAAAGGCAGGCAGAGTATTCCCTGCTAGCACCTTCTCTGTGCCTGGGAAGCAGAAGTGTTCACATTGCTTCGCAGAATCGCTTTTGTGCAGAAAACAGTAACACTTGTTCAGAACGAAAGAAAGCACAGAGCCCCAGATTTTATGTTGTCCTGGAGAGCTTGCAGAGCACTGGGGAAAGGCAGGCAGAGAATTCCCTGCTAGCACCTTCTCTGTGCCTGGGAAGCAGAAGTGTTCACATTGCTTCGCAGAATCGCTTTTGTGCAGAAAACAGTAACACTTGTTCAGAACGAAAGAAAGCACAGAGCCCCAGATTTTATGTTGTCCTGGAGAGCTTGCAGAGCACTGGGGAAAAGCAGGCAGAGAATTCCCTGCTAGCACCTTCTCTGTGCCTGTTCACATTGCTTGGCAGAATCGCTTTTGTGCAGAAAACAGTAACACTTGTTCAGAACGAAAGAAAGCACAGAGCCCCAGATTTTATGTTGTCCTGGAAAGCTTGCAGAGCACTGGGGAAAGGCAGGCAGAGAATTCCCTGCTAGCACCTTCTCTGTGCCTGTTCACATTGCTTGGCAGAATCGCTTTTGTGCAGAAAACAGTAACACTTGTTCAGAACGAAAGAAAGCACAGAGCCCCAGATTTTATGTTGTCCTGGAGAGCTTGCAGAGCACTGGGGAAAGGCAGGCAGAGAATTCCCTGCTAGCACCTTCTCTGTGCCTGGGAAGCAGAAGTGTTCACATTGCTTGGCAGAATCGCTTTTGTGCAGAAAACAGTAACACTTGTTCAGAACGAAAGAAAGCACAGAGCCCCAGATTTTATGTTGTCCTGGAGAGCTTGCAGAGCACTGGGGAAAAGCAGGCAGAGAATTCCCTGCTAGCACCTTCTCTGTGCCTGGGAAGCAGAAGTGTTCACATTGCTTCGCAGAATCACTTTTGTGCAGAAAACAGTAACACTTGTTCAGAACGAAAGAAAGCACATAGCCCCAGATTTTATGTTGTCCTGGAGAGCTTGCAGAGCACTGCGGAAAAGCAGGCAGAGAATTCCCTGCTAGCACCTTCTCTGTGCCTGGGAAGCAGAAGTGTTCACATTGCTTCGCAGAATCGCTTCTGTGCAGAAAACACTAACACTTGTTCAGAACGAAAGAAAGCACAGAGCCCCAGATTTTATGTTGTCCTGGAGAGCTTGCAGAGCACTGGGGAAAGGCAGGCAGAGAATTCCCTGCTAGCACCTTCTCTGTGCCTGGGAAGCAGAAGTGTTCACATTGCTTCGCAGAATCGCTTTTGTGCAGAAAACAGTAACACTTGTTCAGAACGAAAGAAGGCACAGAGCCCCAGAGTTTATATTGTCCTGGAGACCTTGCAGAGCACTGGGTAAAGGCAGGCAGAGAATTCCCTGCTAGCACCTTCTCTGTGCCTGTTCACATTGCTTGGCAGAATCGCTTTTGTGCAGAAAACAGTAACACTTGTTCAGAACGAAAGAAAGCACAGAGCCCCAGATTTTATGTTGTCCTGGAAAGCTTGCAGAGCACTGGGGAAAAGCAGGCAGAGAATTCCCTGCTAGCACCTTCTCTGTGCCTGGGAAGCAGAAGTGTTCACATTGCTTGGCAGAATCGCTTTTGTGCAGAAAACAGTGACACTTGTTCAGAACGAAAGAAAGCACAGAGCCCCAGATTTTATGTTGTCCTGGAGAGCTTGCAGAGCACTGGGGAAAGGCAGGCAGAGAATTCCCTGCTAGCACCTTCTCTGTGCCTGGGAAGCAGAAGTGTTCACATTGCTTCGCAGAATCGCTTTTGTGCAGAAAACAGTAACACTTGTTCAGAACGAAAGAAAGCACAGAGCCCCAGATTTTATGTTGTCCTGGAGAGCTTGCAGAGCACTGGGGAAAGGCAGGCAGAGAATTCCCTGCTAGCACCTTCTCTGTGCCTGGGAAGCAGAAGTGTTCACATTGCTTCGCAGAATCGCTTTTGTGCAGAAAACAGTAACACTTGTTCAGAACGAAAGAAAGCACAGAGCCCCAGATTTTATGTTGTCCTGGAGAGCTTGCAGAGCACTGGGGAAAGGCAGGCAGAGAATTCCCTGCTAGCACCTTCTCTGTGCCTGGGAAGCAGAAGTGTTCACATTGCTTCGCAGAATCGCTTTTGTGCAGAAAACAGTAACACTTGTTCAGAACGAAAGAAAGCACAGAGCCCCAGATTTTATGTTGTCCTGGAGAGCTTGCAGAGCACTGGGGAAAAGCAGGCAGAGAATTCCCTGCTAGCACCTTCTCTGTGCCTGTTCATATTGCTTCGCAGAATCGCTTTTGTGCAGAAAACACTAACACTTGTTCAGATCGAAAGAAAGCACAGAGCCCAAGATTTTATGTTGTCCTGGAGAGCTTGCAGAGCACTGGGGAAAGGCAGGCAGAGAATTCCCTGCTAGCACCTTCTCTGTGCCTGTTCACATTGCTTGGCAGAATCGCTTTTGTGCAGAAAACAGTAACACTTGTTCAGAACGAAAGAAAGCACAGAGCCCCAGATTTTATGTTGTCCTGGAAAGCTTGCAGAGAACTGGGGAAAAGCAGGCAGAGAATTCCCTGCTAGCACCTTCTCTGTGCCTGGGAAGCAGAAGTGTTCGCATTGCTTCGCAGAATCGCTTTTGTGCAGACAACAGTAACACTTGTTCAGAACGAAAGAAAGCACAGAGCCCCAGATTTTATGTTGTCCTGGAGAGCTTGCAGAGCACTGGGGAAAGGCAGGCAGAGAATTCCCTGCTAGCACCTTCTCTGTGCCTGGGAAGCAGAAGTGTTCACATTGCTTGGCAGAATCGCTTTTGTGCAGAAAACAGTAACACTTGTTCAGAACGAAAGAAAGCACAGAGCCCCAGATTTTATGTTGTCCTGGAGAGCTTGCAGAGCACTGGGGAAAGGCAGGCAGAGAATTCCCTGCTAGCACCTTCTCTGTGCCTGGGAAGCAGAAGTGTTCACATTGCTTCGCAGAATCACTTTTGTGCAGAAAACAGTAACACTTGTTCAGAACGAAAGAAAGCACAGAGCCCCAGATTTTATGTTGTCCTGGAGAGCTTGCAGAGCACTGCGGAAAAGCAGGCAGAGAATTCCCTGCTAGCACCTTCTCTGTGCCTGGGAAGCAGAAGTGTTCACATTGCTTGGCAGAATCGCTTTTGTGCAGAAAACACTAACAGTTGTTCAGAACGAAAGAAAGCACAGAGCCCCAGATTTTATGTTGTCCTGGAGAGCTTGCAGAGCACTGGGGAAAAGCAGGCAGAGAATTCCCTGCTAGCACCTTCTCTGTGCCTGGGAAGCAGAAGTGTTCACATTGCTTCGCAGAATCGCTTTTGTGCAGAAAACAGTAACACTTGTTCAGAACGAAAGAAAGCACAGAGCCCCAGATTTTATGTTGTCCTGGAGAGCTTGCAGAGCACTGGGGAAAGGCAGGCAGAGAATTCCCTGCTAGCACCTTCTCTGTGCCTGGGAAGCAGAAGTGTTCACATTGCTTGGCAGAATCGCTTTTGTGCAGAAAACAGTAACACTTGTTCAGAACGAAAGAAAGCACAGAGCCCCAGATTTTATGTTGTCCTGGAGAGCTTGCAGAGCACTGGGGAAAAGCAGGCAGAGAATTCCCTGCTAGCACCTTCTCTGTGCCTGGGAAGCAGAAGTGTTCACTTTGCTTCGCAGAATCACTTTTGTGCAGAAAACAGTAACACTTGTTCAGAACGAAAGAAAGCACAGAGCCCCAGAGTTTATGTTGTCCTGGAGAGCTTGCAGAGCACTGGGGAAAAGCAGGCAGAGAATTCCCTGCTAGCACCTTCTCTGTGCCTGGGAAGCAGAAGTGTTCACATTGCTTCGCAGAATCGCTTTTGTGCAGAAAACACTAACATTTGTTCAGATCGAAAGAAAGCACAGAGCCCAAGATTTTATGTTGTCCTGGAGAGCTTGCAGAGCACTGGGGAAAGGCAGGCAGAGAATTCCCTGCTAGCACCTTCTCTGTGCCTGGGAAGCACAAGTGTTCACATTGCTTCGCAGAATCGCTTTTGTGCAGAAAACAGTAACACTTGTTCAGAACGAAAGAAGGCACAGAGCCCCAGAGTTTATATTGTCCTGGAGACCTTGCAGAGCACTGGGGAAAGGCAGGCAGAGAATTCCCTGCTAGCACCTTCTCTGTGCCTGTTCACATTGCTTGGCAGAATCGCTTTTGTGCAGAAAACAGTAACACTTGTTCAGAACGAAAGAAAGCACAGAGCCCCAGATTTTATGTTGTCCTGGAGAGCTTGCAGAGCACTGGGGAAAGGCAGGCAGAGTATTCCCTGCTAGCACCTTCTCTGTGCCTGGGAAGCAGAAGTGTTCACATTGCTTCGCAGAATCACTTTTGTGCAGAAAACAGTAACACTTGTTCAGAACGAAAGAAAGCACAGAGCCCCAGATTTTATGTTGTCCTGGAGAGCTTGCAGAGCACTGGGGAAAAGCAGGCAGAGAATTCCCTGCTAGCACCTTCTCTGTGCCTGGGAAGCAGAAGTGTTCACATTGCTTCGCAGAATCGCTTTTGTGCAGAAAACACTAACACTTGTTCAGATCGAAAGAAAGCACAGAGCCCAAGATTTTATGTTGTCCTGGAGAGCTTGCAGAGCACTGGTGAAAGGCAGGCAGAGAATTCCCTGCTAGCACCTTCTCTGTGCCTGGGAAGCAGAAGTGTTCGCATTGCTTCGCAGAATCGCTTTTGTGCAGACAACAGTAACACTTGTTCAGAACGAAAGAAAGCACAGAGCCCCAGATTTTATGTTGTCCTGGAGAGCTTGCAGAGCACTGGGGAAAGGCAGGCAGAGAATTCCCTGCTAGCACCTTCTCTGTGCCTGGGAAGCAGAAGTGTTCACATTGCTTGGCAGAATCGCTTTTGTGCAGAAAACAGTAACACTTGTTCAGAACGAAAGAAAGCACGGAGCCCCAGATTTTATGTTGTCCTGGAGAGCTTGCAGAGCACTGGGGAAAAGCAGGCAGAGAATTCCCTGCTAGCACCTTCTCTGTGCCTGGGAAGCAGAAGTGTTCACATTGCTTCGCAGAATCACTTTTGTGCAGAAAACAGTAACACTTGTTCAGAACGAAAGAAAGCACAGAGCCCCAGATTTTATGTTGTCCTGGAGAGCTTGCAGAGCACTGCGGAAAAGCAGGCAGAGAATTCCCTGCTAGCACCTTCTCTGTGCCTGGGAAGCAGAAGTGTTCACATTGCTTCGCAGAATCGCTTTTGTGCAGAAAACACTAACAGTTGTTCAGAACGAAAGAAAGCACAGAGACCCAGATTTTATGTTGTCCTGGAGACCTTGCAGAGCACTGGGGAAAGGCAGGCAGAGAATTCCCTGCTAGCACCTTCTCTGTGCCTGGGAAGCAGAAGTGTTCACATTGCTTCGCAGAATCGCTTTTGTGCAGAAAACAGTAACACTTGTTCAGAACGAAAGAAGGCACAGAGCCCCATAGTTTATATTGTCCTGGAGACCTTGCAGAGCACTGGGTAAAGGCAGGCAGAGAATTCCCTGCTAGCACCTTCTCTGTGCCTGTTCACATTGCTTGGCAGAATCGCTTTTGTGCAGAAAACAGTAACACTTGTTCAGAACGAAAGAAAGCACAGAGCCCCAGATTTTATGTTGTCCTGGAGAGCTTGCAGAGCACTGGGGAAAAGCAGGCAGAGAATTCCCTGCTAGCACCTTCTCTGTGCCTGGGAAGCAGAAGTTTTCACATTGCTTCGCAGAATCGCTTTTGTGCAGAAAACAGTGACACTTGTTCAGAACGAAAGAAAGCACAGAGCCCCAGATTTTATGTTGTCCTGGAGAGCTTGCAGAGCACTGGGGAAAGGCAGGCAGAGAATTCCCTGCTAGCACCTTCTCTGTGCCTGGGAAGCAGAAGTGTTCACATTGCTTCGCAGAATCGCTTTTGTGCAGAAAACAGTAACACTTGTTCAGAACGAAAGAAAGCACAGAGCCCCAGATTTTATGTTGTCCTGGAGAGCTTGCAGAGCACTGGGGAAAGGCAGGCAGAGAATTCCCTGCTAGCACCTTCTCTGTGCCTGGGAAGCAGAAGTGTTCACATTGCTTCGCAGAATCGCTTTTGTGCAGAAAACAGTAACACTTGTTCAGAACGAAAGAAAGCACAGAGCCCCAGATTTTATGTTGTCCTGGAGAGCTTGCAGAGCACTGGGGAAAGGCAGGCAGAGTATTCCCTGCTAGCACCTTCTCTGTGCCTGGGAAGCAGAAGTGTTCACATTGCTTCGCAGAATCGCTTTTGTGCAGAAAACAGTAACACTTGTTCAGAACGAAAGAAAGCACAGAGCCCCAGATTTTATGTTGTCCTGGAGAGCTTGCAGAGCACTGGGGAAAAGCAGGCAGAGAATTCCCTGCTAGCACCTTCTCTGTGCCTGTTCACATTGCTTGGCAGAATCGCTTTTGTGCAGAAAACAGTAACACTTGTTCAGAACGAAAGAAAGCACAGAGCCCCAGATTTTATGTTGTCCTGGAAAGCTTGCAGAGCACTGGGGAAAGGCAGGCAGAGAATTCCCTGCTAGCACCTTCTCTGTGCCTGTTCACATTGCTTGGCAGAATCGCTTTTGTGCAGAAAACAGTAACACTTGTTCAGAACGAAAGAAAGCACAGAGCCCCAGATTTTATGTTGTCCTGGAAAGCTTGCAGAGCACTGGGGAAAGGCAGGCAGAGAATTCCCTGCTAGCACCTTCTCTGTGCCTGGGAAGCAGAAGTGTTCACATTGCTTCGCAGAATCGCTTTTGTGCAGAAAACACTAACACTTGTTCAGAACGAAAGAAAGCACAGAGCCCCAGATTTTATGTTGTCCTGGAGAGCTTGCAGAGCACTGGGGAAAGGCAGGCAGAGAATTCCCTGCTAGCACCTTCTTTGTGCCTGGGAAGCAGAAGTGTTCACATTGCTTCGCAGAATCGCTTTTGTGCAGAAAACAGTGACACTTGTTCAGAACGAAAGAAAGCACAGAGCCCCAGATTTTATGTTGTCCTGGAGAGCTTGCAGAGCACTGGGGAAAGGCAGGCAGAGAATTCCCTGCTAGCACCTTCTCTGTGCCTGGGAAGCACAAGTGTTCACATTGCTTCGCAGAATCGCTTTTGTGCAGAAAACAGTGACACTTGTTCAGAACGAAAGAAACCACAGAGCCCCAGATTTTATGTTGTCCTGGAGAGCTTGCAGAGCACTGGGGAAAGGCAGGCAGAGTATTCACTGCTAGCACCTTCTCTGTGCCTGGGAAGCAGAAGTGTTCACATTGCTTCGCAGAATCGCTTTTGTGCAGAAAACAGTAACACTTGTTCAGAACGAAAGAAAGCACAGAGGCCCAGATTTTATGTTGTCCTGGAGAGCTTGCAGAGCACTGGGGAAAGGCAGGCAGAGAATTCCCTGCTAGCACCTTCTCTGTGCCTGGGAAGCAGAAGTGTTCACATTGCTTCGCAGAATCGCTTTTGTGCAGAAAACAGTGACACTTGTTCAGATCGAAAGAAAGCACAGAGCCCCAGATTTTATGTTGTCCTGGAGAGCTTGCAGAGCACTGGGGAAAGGCAGGCAGAGAATTCCCTGCTAGCACCTTCTCTGTGCCTGGGAAGCAGAAGTGTTCACATTGCTTCGCAGAATCGCTTTTGTGCAGAAAACAGTAACACTTGTTCAGAACGAAAGAAGGCACAGAGCCCCAGAGTTTATATTGTCCTGGAGACCTTGCAGAGCACTGGGTAAAGGCAGGCAGAGAATTCCCTGCTAGCACCTTCTCTGTGCCTGTTCACATTGCTTCGCAGAATCGCTTTTGTGCAGAAAACAGTAACACTTGTTCAGAACGAAAGAAAGCACAGAGCCCCAGATTTTATGTTGTCCTGGAAAGCTTGCAGAGCACTGGGGAAAAGCAGGCAGAGAATTCCCTGCTAGCACCTTCTCTGTGCCTGGGAAGCAGAAGTGTTCACATTGCTTCGCAGAATCGCTTTTGTGCAGAAAACAGTGACACTTGTTCAGAACGAAAGAAAGCACAGAGCCCCAGAATTTATGTTGTTCTGGAGAGCTTGCAGAGCACTGGGGAAAGGCAGGCAGAGAATTCCCTGCTAGCACCTTCTCTGTGCCTGGGAAGCAGAAGTGTTCACATTGCTTCGCAGAATCGCTTTTGTGCAGAAAACAGTAACACTTGTTCAGAACGAAAGAAAGCACAGAGCCCCAGATTTTATGTTGTCCTGGAGAGCTTGCAGAGCACTGGGGAAAGGCAGGCAGAGAATTCCCTGCTAGCACCTTCTCTGTGCCTGGGAAGCAGAAGTGTTCACATTGCTTCGCGGAATCGCTTTTGTGCAGAAAACAGTAACACTTGTTCAGAACGAAAGAAGGCACAGAGCCCCAGAGTTTATATTGTCCTGGAGACCTTGCAGAGCACTGGGGAAAGGCAGGCAGAGAATTCCCTGCTAGCACCTTCTCTGTGCCTGGGAAGCAGAAGTGTTCACATTGCTTCGCAGAATCGCTTTTGTGCAGAAAACAGTAACACTTGTTCAGAACGAAAGAAAGCACAGAGCCCCAGATTTTATGTTGTCCTGGAGAGCTTGCAGAGCACTGGGGAAAAGCAGGCAGAGAATTCCCTGCTAGCACCTTCTCTGTGCCTGTTCACATTGCTTGGCAGAATCGCTTTTGTGCAGAAAACAGTAACACTTGTTCAGAACGAAAGAAAGCACAGAGCCCCAGATTTTATGTTGTCCTGGAAAGCTTGCAGAGCACTGGGGAAAAGCAGGCAGAGAATTCCCTGCTAGCACCTTCTCTGTGCCTGGGAAGCAGAAGTGTTCACATTGCTTCGCAGAATCGCTTTTGTGCAGAAAACACTAACACTTGTTCAGAACGAAAGAAAGCACAGAGCCCCAGATTTTATGTTGTCCTGGAGAGCTTGCAGAGCACTGGGGAAAGGCAGGCAGAGTATTCCCTGCTAGCACCTTCTCTGTGCCTGGGAAGCAGAAGTGTTCACATTGCTTCGCAGAATCACTTTTGTGCAGAAAACAGTAACACTTGTTCAGAACGAAAGAAAGCACAGAGCCCCAGATTTTATGTTGTCCTGGAGAGCTTGCAGAGCACTGGGGAAAGGCAGGCAGAGAATTCCCTGCTAGCACCTTCTCTGTGCCTGGGAAGCAGAAGTGTTCACATTGCTTCGCAGAATCGCTTTTGTGCAGAAAACAGTAACACTTGTTCAGAACGAAAGAAGGCACAGAGCCCCAGAGTTTATATTGTCCTGGAGAGCTTGCAGAGCACTGGGGAAAGGCAGGCAGAGAATTCCCTGCTAGCACCTTCTCTGTGCCTGTTCACATTGCTTGGCAGAATCGCTTTTGTGCAGAAAACAGTAACACTTGTTCAGAACGAAAGAAAGCACAGAGCCCCAGATTTTATGTTGTCCTGGAGAGCTTGCAGAGCACTGGGGAAAAGCAGGCAGAGAATTCCCTGCTAGCACCTTCTCTGTGCCTGGGAAGCAGAAGTGTTCACATTGCTTCGCAGAATCGCTTTTGTGCAGAAAACAGTAACACTTGTTCAGAACGAAAGAAAGCACAGAGCCCCAGATTTTATGTTGTCCTGGAGAGCTTGCAGAGCACTGGGAAAAAGCAGGCAGAGAATTCCCTGCTAGCACCTTCTCTGTGCCTGGGAAGCAGAAGTGTTCACATTGCTTCGCAGAATCGCTTTTGTGCAGAAAACACTAACACTTGTTCAGAACGAAAGAAAGCACAGAGCCCCATATTTTATGTTGTCCTGGAGAGCTTGCAGAGCACTGGGGAAAGGCAGGCAGAGAATTCCCTGCTAGCACCTTCTCTGTGCCTGTTTACATTGCTTGGCAGAATCGCTTTTGTGCAGAAAACAGTAACACTTGTTCAGAACGAAAGAAAGCACAGAGCCCCAGATTTTATGTTGTCCTGGAGAGCTTGCAGAGCACTGGGGAAAAGCAGGCAGAGAATTCCCTGCTAGCACCTTCTCTGTGCCTGGGAAGCAGAAGTGTTCACATTGCTTGGCAGAATCGCTTTTGTGCAGAAAACACTAACACTTGTTCAGAACGAAAGAAAGCACAGAGCCCCAGATTTTATGTTGTCCTGGAGAGCTTGCAGAGCACTGGGGAAAGGCAGGCAGAGAATTCCCTGCTAGCACCTTCTCTGTGCCTGTTTACATTGCTTCGCAGAATCGCTTTTGTGCAGAAAACAGTAACACTTGTTCAGAACGAAAGAAAGCACAGAGCCCCATATTTTATGTTGTCCTGGAGAGCTTGCAGAGCACTGGGGAAAAGCAGGCAGAGAATTCCCTGCTAGCACCTTCTCTGTGCCTGGGAAGCAGAAGTGTTCACATTGCTTCGCAGAATCGCTTTTGTGCAGAAAACAGTAACACTTGTTCAGAACGAAAGAAAGCACAGAGCCCCAGATTTTATGTTGTCCTGGAGAGCTTGCAGAGCACTGGGGAAAGGCAGGCAGAGAATTCCCTGCTAGCACCTTCTCTGTGCCTGTTCACATTGCTTCGCAGAATCGCTTTTGTGCAGAAAACAGTAACACTTGTTCAGAACGAAAGAAAGCACAGAGCCCCAGATTCTATGTTGTCCTGGAGAGCTTGCAGAGCACTGGGGAAAGGCAGGCAGAGAATTCCCTGCTAGCATCTTCTCTGTGCCTGTTTACATTGCTTGGCAGAATCGCTTTTGTGCAGAAAACAGTGACACTTGTTCAGAACGAAAGAAAGCACAGAGCCCCATATTTTATGTTGTCCTGGAGAGCTTGCAGAGCACTGGGGAAAAGCAGGCAGAGAATTCCCTGCTAGCACCTTCTCTGTGCCTGGGAAGCAGAAGTGTTCACATTGCTTCGCAGAATCGCTTTTGTGCAGAAAACAGTAACACTTGTTCAGAACGAAAGAAAGCACAGAGCCCCAGATTTTATGTTGTCCTGGAGAGCTTGCAGAGCACTGGGGAAAGGCAGGCAGAGAATTCCCTGCTAGCACCTTCTCTGTGCCTGTTCACATTGCTTCGCAGAATCGCTTTTGTGCAGAAAACAGTAACACTTGTTCAGAACGAAAGAAAGCACAGAGCCCCAGATTCTATGTTGTCCTGGAGAGCTTGCAGAGCACTGGGGAAAGGCAGGCAGAGAATTCCCTGCTAGCATCTTCTCTGTGCCTGTTTACATTGCTTGGCAGAATCGCTTTTGTGCAGAAAACAGTAACACTTGTTCAGAACGAAAGAAAGCACAGAGCCCCATATTTTATGTTGTCCTGGAGAGCTTGCAGAGCACTGGGGAAAAGCAGGCAGAGAATTCCCTGCTAGCACCTTCTCTGTGCCTGGGAAGCAGAAGTGTTCACATTGCTTCGCAGAATCGCTTTTGTGCAGAAAACACTAACAGTTGTTCAGAACGAAAGAAAGCACAGAGCCCCAGATTTTATGTTGTCCTGGAGAGCTTGCAGAGCACTGGGGAAAGGCAGGCAGAGAATTCCCTGCTAGCACCTTCTCTGTGCCTGGGAAGCAGAAGTGTTCACATTGCTTCGCAGAATCGCTTTTGTGCAGAAAACAGTAACACTTGTTCAGAACGAAAGAAAGCACAGAGCCCCAGAGTTTATATTGTCCTGGAGAGCTTGCAGAGCACTGGGGAAAGGCAGGCAGAGAATTCCCTGCTAGCACCTTCTCTGTGCCTGTTCACATTGCTTGGCAGAATCGCTTTTGTGCAGAAAACAGTAACACTTGTTCAGAACGAAAGAAAGCACAGAGCCCCAGATTTTATGTTGTCCTGGAAAGCTTGCAGAGCACTGGGGAAAAGCAGGCAGAGAATTCCCTGCTAGCACCTTCTCTGTGCCTGGGAAGCAGAAGTGTTCACATTGCTTCGCAGAATCGCTTTTGTGCAGAAAACACTAACAGTTGTTCAGAACGAAAGAAAGCACAGAGCCCCAGATTTTATGTTGTCCTGGAGAGCTTGCAGAGCACTGGGGAAAGGCAGGCAGAGAATTCCCTGCTAGCACCTTCTCTGTGCCTGGGAAGCAGAAGTGTTCACATTGCTTCGCAGAATCGCTTTTGTGCAGAAAACAGTAACACTTGTTCAGAACGAAAGAAAGCACAGAGCCCCAGAGTTTATATTGTCCTGGAGAGCTTGCAGAGCACTGGGGAAAGGCAGGCAGAGAATTCCCTGCTAGCACCTTCTCTGTGCCTGTTCACATTGCTTCGCAGAATCGCTTTTGTGCAGAAAACAGTAACACTTGTTCAGAACGAAAGAAAGCACAGAGCCCCAGATTCTATGTTGTCCTGGAGAGCTTGCAGAGCACTGGGGAAAAGCAGGCAGAGAATTCCCTGCTAGCACCTTCTCTGTGCCTGGGAAGCAGAAGTGTTCACATTGCTTCGCAGAATCGCTTTTGTGCAGACAACAGTAACACTTGTTCAGAACGAAAGAAAGCACAGAGCCCCAGATTTTATGTTGTCCTGGAGAGCTTGCAGAGCACTGGGAAAAAGCAGGCAGAGAATTCCCTGCTAGCACCTTCTCTGTGCCTGGGAAGCAGAAGTGTTCACATTGCTTGGCAGAATCGCTTTTGTGCAGAAAACAGTAACACTTGTTCAGAACGAAAGAAAGCACAGAGCCCCAGATTTTATGTTGTCCTGGAGAGCTTGCAGAGCACTGGGGAAAAGCAGGCAGAGAATTCCCTGCTAGCACCTTCTCTGTGCCTGGGAAGCAGAAGTGTTCACATTGCTTCGCAGAATCGCTTTTGTGCAGAAAACAGTAACACTTGTTCAGAACGAAAGAAAGCACAGAGCCCCAGAGTTTATGTTGTCCTGGAGAGCTTGCAGAGCACTGGGGAAAGGCAGGCAGAGAATTCCCTGCTAGCACCTTCTCTGTGCCTGTTCACATTGCTTGGCAGAATCGCTTTTGTGCAGAAAACAGTAACACTTGTTCAGAACGAAAGAAAGCACAGAGCCCCATATTTTATGTTGTCCTGGAGAGCTTGCAGAGCACTGGGGAAAAGCAGGCAGAGAATTCCCTGCTAGCACCTTCTCTGTGCCTGGGAAGCAGAAGTGTTCACATTGCTTCGCAGAATCGCTTTTGTGCAGAAAACAGTAACACTTGTTCAGAACGAAAGAAAGCACAGAGCCCCAGATTTTATGTTGTCCTGGAGAGCTTGCAGAGCACTGGGAAAAAGCAGGCAGAGAATTCCCTGCTAGCACCTTCTCTGTGCCTGGGAAGCAGAAGTGTTCACATTGCTTCGCAGAATCGCTTTTGTGCAGAAAACACTAACACTTGTTCAGAACGAAAGAAAGCACAGAGCCCCAGATTTTATGTTGTCCTGGAGAGCTTGCAGAGCACTGGGGAAAGGCAGGCAGAGAATTCCCTGCTAGCACCTTCTCTGTGCCTGGGAAGCAGAAGTGTTCACATTGCTTCGCAGAATCGCTTTTGTGCAGAAAACACTAACACTTGTTCAGAACGAAAGAAAGCACAGAGCCCCAGATTTTATGTTGTCCTGGAGAGCTTGCAGAGCACTGGGGAAAGGCAGGCAGAGTATTCCCTGCTAGCACCTTCTCTGTGCCTGTTCACATTGCTTGGCAGAATCGCTTTTGTGCAGAAAACAGTAACAGTTGTTCAGAACGAAAGAAAGCACAGAGCCCCAGATTTTATGTTGTCCTGGAGAGCTTGCAGAGCACTGGGGAAAAGCAGGCAGACAATTCCCTGCTAGCACCTTCTCTGTGCCTGGGAAGCAGAAGTGTTCACATTGCTTCGCAGAATCGCTTTTGTGCAGAAAACACTAACACTTGTTCAGAACGAAAGAAAGCACAGAGCCCCAGATTTTATGTTGTCCTGGAGAGCTTGCAGAGCACTGGGGAAAGGCAGGCAGAGAATTCCCTGCTAGCACCTTCTCTGTGCCTGTTTACATTGCTTCGCAGAATCGCTTTTGTGCAGAAAACAGTAACACTTGTTCAGAACGAAAGAAAGCACAGAGCCCCATATTTTATGTTGTCCTGGAGAGCTTGCAGAGCACTGGGGAAAAGCAGGCAGAGAATTCCCTGCTAGCACCTTCTCTGTGCCTGGGAAGCAGAAGTGTTCACATTGCTTGGCAGAATCGCTTTTGTGCAGAAAACAGTAACACTTGATCAGAACGAAAGAAAGCACAGAGCCCCAGATTTTATGTTGTCCTGGAGAGCTTGCAGAGCACTGGGGAAAGGCAGGCAGAGAATTCCCTGCTAGCACCTTCTCTGTGCCTGTTCACATTGCTTCGCAGAATCGCTTTTGTGCAGAAAACAGTAACACTTGTTCAGAACGAAAGAAAGCACAGAGCCCCAGATTCTATGTTGTCCTGGAGAGCTTGCAGAGCACTGGGGAAAGGCAGGCAGAGAATTCCCTGCTAGCATCTTCTCTGTGCCTGTTTACATTGCTTGGCAGAATCGCTTTTGTGCAGAAAACAGTAACACTTGTTCAGAACGAAAGAAAGCACAGAGCCCCAGATTTTATGTTGTCCTGGAGAGCTTGCAGAGCACTGGGGAAAAGCAGGCAGAGAATTCCCTGCTAGCACCTTCTCTGTGCCTGGGAAGCAGAAGTGTTCACATTGCTTCGCAGAATCGCTTTTGTGCAGAAAACAGTAACACTTGTTCAGAACGAAAGAAAGCACAGAGCCCCAGATTTTATGTTGTCCTGGAGAGCTTGCAGAGCACTGGGAAAAAGCAGGCAGAGAATTCCCTGCTAGCACCTTCTCTGTGCCTGGGAAGCAGAAGTGTTCACATTGCTTCGCAGAATCGCTTTTGTGCAGAAAACACTAACACTTGTTCAGAACGAAAGAAAGCACAGAGCCCCAGATTTTATGTTGTCCTGGAGAGCTTGCAGAGCACTGGGGAAAGGCAGGCAGAGAATTCCCTGCTAGCACCTTCTCTGTGCCTGTTTACATTGCTTGGCAGAATCGCTTTTGTGCAGAAAACAGTAACACTTGTTCAGAATGAAAGAAAGCACAGAGCCCCAGATTTTATGTTGTCCTGGAGAGCTTGCAGAGCACTGGGGAAAAGCAGGCAGAGAATTCCCTGCTAGCACCTTCTCTGTGCCTGGGAAGCAGAAGTGTTCACATTGCTTCGCAGAATCGCTTTTGTGCAGAAAACACTAACAGTTGTTCAGAACGAAAGAAAGCACAGAGCCCCAGATTTTATGTTGTCCTGGAGAGCTTGCAGAGCACTGGGGAAAAGCAGGCAGAGAATTCCCTGCTAGCACCTTCTCTGTGCCTGGGAAGCAGAAGTGTTCACATTGCTTCGCAGAATCGCTTTTGTGCAGAAAACAGTAACACTTGTTCAGAACGAAAGAAAGCACAGAGCCCCAGATTTTATGTTGTCCTGGAGAGCTTGCAGAGCACTGGGGAAAGGCAGGCAGAGAATTCCCTGCTAGCACCTTCTCTGTGCCTGTTCACATTGCTTCGCAGAATCGCTTTTGTGCAGAAAACAGTAACACTTGTTCAGAACGAAAGAAAGCACAGAGCCCCAGATTCTATGTTGTCCTGGAGAGCTTGCAGAGCACTGCGGAAAGGCAGGCAGAGAATTCCCTGCTAGCACCTTCTCTGTGCCTGTTCACATTGCTTGGCAGAATCGCTTTTGTGCAGAAAACAGTAACACTTGTTCAGAACGAAAGAAAGCACAGAGCCCCAGATTTTATGTTGTCCTGGAAAGCTTGCAGAGCACTGGGGAAAAGCAGGCAGAGAATTCCCTGCTAGCACCTTCTCTGTGCCTGGGAAGCAGAAGTGTTCACATTGCTTCGCAGAATCGCTTTTGTGCAGAAAACAGTAACACTTGATCAGAACGAAAGAAAGCACAGAGCCCCAGATTTTATGTTGTCCTGGAGAGCTTGCAGAGCACTGGGAAAAAGCAGGCAGAGAATTCCCTGCTAGCACCTTCTCTGTGCCTGTATACATTTCTTCGCAGAATCGCTTTTGTGCAGAAAACAGTAACACTTGTTCAGAACGAAAGAAAGCACAGAGCCCCAGATTTTATGTTGTCCTGGAGAGCTTGCAGAGCACTGGGAAAAAGCAGGCAGAGAATTCCCTGCTAGCACCTTCTCTGTGCCTGGGAAGCAGAAGTGTTCACATTGCTTCGCAGAATCGCTTTTGTGCAGAAAACACTAACACTTGTTCAGAACGAAAGAAGGCACAGAGCCCCAGAGTTTATATTGTCCTGGAGAGCTTGCAGAGCACTGGGGAAAGGCAGGCAGAGAATTCCCTGCTAGCACCTTCTCTGTGCCTGTTCACATTGCTTGGCAGAATCGCTTTTGTGCAGAAAACAGTAACACTTGTTCAGAACGAAAGAAAGCACAGAGCCCCAGATTTTATGTTGTCCTGGAGAGCTTGCAGAGCACTGGGGAAAAGCAGGCAGAGAATTCCCTGCTAGCACCTTCTCTGTGCCTGGGAAGCAGAAGTGTTCACATTGCTTCGCAGAATCGCTTTTGTGCAGAAAACAGTAACACTTGTTCAGAACGAAAGAAAGCACAGAGCCCCAGATTTTATGTTGTCCTGGAGAGCTTGCAGAGCACTGGGAAAAAGCAGGCAGAGAATTCCCTGCTAGCACCTTCTCTGTGCCTGGGAAGCAGAAGTGTTCACATTGCTTCGCAGAATCGCTTTTGTGCAGAAAACACTAACACTTGTTCAGAACGAAAGAAAGCACAGAGCCCCAGATTTTATGTTGTCCTGGAGAGCTTGCAGAGCACTGGGGAAAGGCAGGCAGAGAATTCCCTGCTAGCACCTTCTCTGTGCCTGGGAAGCAGAAGTGTTCACATTGCTTCGCAGAATCGCTTTTGTGCAGAAAACACTAACACTTGTTCAGAACGAAAGAAAGCACAGAGCCCCAGATTTTATGTTGTCCTGGAGAGCTTGCAGAGCACTGGGGAAAGGCAGGCAGAGTATTCCCTGCTAGCACCTTCTCTGTGCCTGTTTACATTGCTTGGCAGAATCGCTTTTGTGCAGAAAACAGTAACACTTGTTCAGAACGAAAGAAAGCACAGAGCCCCAGATTTTATGTTGTCCTGGAGAGCTTGCAGAGATGGGAAAAAGCAGGCAGAGAATTCCCTGCTAGCACCTTCTCTGTGCCTGGGAAGCAGAAGTGTTCACATTGCTTCGCAGAATCGCTTTTGTGCAGAAAACACTAACACTTGTTCAGAACGAAAGAAAGCACAGAGCCCCAGATTTTATGTTGTCCTGGAGAGCTTGCAGAGCACTGGGGAAAGGCAGGCAGAGAATTCCCTGCTAGCACCTTCTCTGTGCCTGTTTACATTGCTTCGCAGAATCGCTTTTGTGCAGAAAACAGTAACACTTGTTCAGAACGAAAGAAAGCACAGAGCCCCATATTTTATGTTGTCCTGGAGAGCTTGCAGAGCACTGGGGAAAAGCAGGCAGAGAATTCCCTGCTAGCACCTTCTCTGTGCCTGGGAAGCAGAAGTGTTCACATTGCTTGGCAGAATCGCTTTTGTGCAGAAAACAGTAACACTTGTTCAGAACGAAAGAAAGCACAGAGCCCCAGATTTTATGTTGTCCTGGAGAGCTTGCAGAGCACTGGGGAAAGGCAGGCAGAGAATTCCCTGCTAGCACCTTCTCTGTGCCTGTTCACATTGCTTCGCAGAATCGCTTTTGTGCAGAAAACAGTAACACTTGTTCAGAACGAAAGAAAGCACAGAGCCCCAGATTCTATGTTGTCCTGGAGAGCTTGCAGAGCACTGGGGAAAGGCAGGCAGAGAATTCCCTGCTAGCATCTTCTCTGTGCCTGTTTACATTGCTTGGCAGAATCGCTTTTGTGCAGAAAACAGTAACACTTGTTCAGAACGAAAGAAAGCACAGAGCCCCAGATTCTATGTTGTCCTGGAGAGCTTGCAGAGCACTGGGGAAAAGCAGGCAGAGAATTCCCTGCTAGCACCTTCTCTGTGCCTGGGAAGCAGAAGTGTTCACATTGCTTCGCAGAATCGCTTTTGTGCAGACAACAGTAACACTTGTTCAGAACGAAAGAAAGCACAGAGCCCCAGATTTTATGTTGTCCTGGAGAGCTTGCAGAGCACTGGGAAAAAGCAGGCAGAGAATTCCCTGCTAGCACCTTCTCTGTGCCTGGGAAGCAGAAGTGTTCACATTGCTTGGCAGAATCGCTTTTGTGCAGAAAACAGTAACACTTGTTCAGAACGAAAGAAAGCACAGAGCCCCAGATTTTATGTTGTCCTGGAGAGCTTGCAGAGCACTGGGGAAAAGCAGGCAGAGAATTCCCTGCTAGCACCTTCTCTGTGCCTGGGAAGCAGAAGTGTTCACATTGCTTCGCAGAATCGCTTTTGTGCAGAAAACAGTAACACTTGTTCAGAACGAAAGAAAGCACAGAGCCCCAGAGTTTATGTTGTCCTGGAGAGCTTGCAGAGCACTGGGGAAAGGCAGGCAGAGAATTCCCTGCTAGCACCTTCTCTGTGCCTGTTCACATTGCTTCGCAGAATCGCTTTTGTGCAGAAAACAGTAACACTTGTTCAGAACGAAAGAAAGCACAGAGCCCCAGATTCTATGTTGTCCTGGAGAGCTTGCAGAGCACTGCGGAAAGGCAGGCAGAGAATTCCCTGCTAGCACCTTCTCTGTGCCTGTTCACATTGCTTCGCAGAATCGCTTTTGTGCAGAAAACAGTAACACTTGTTCAGAACGAAAGAAGGCACAGAGCCCCAGAGTTTATATTGTCCTGGAGAGCTTGCAGAGCACTGGGGAAAGGCAGGCAGAGAATTCCCTGCTAGCACCTTCTCTGTGCCTGTTCACATTGCTTGGCAGAATCGCTTTTGTGCAGAAAACAGTAACACTTGTTCAGAACGAAAGAAAGCACAGAGCCCCATATTTTATGTTGTCCTGGAGAGCTTGCAGAGCACTGGGGAAAAGCAGGCAGAGAATTCCCTGCTAGCACCTTCTCTGTGCCTGGGAAGCAGAAGTGTTCACATTGCTTCGCAGAATCGCTTTTGTGCAGAAAACAGTAACACTTGTTCAGAACGAAAGAAAGCACAGAGCCCCAGATTTTATGTTGTCCTGGAGAGCTTGCAGAGCACTGGGAAAAAGCAGGCAGAGAATTCCCTGCTAGCACCTTCTCTGTGCCTGGGAAGCAGAAGTGTTCACATTGCTTCGCAGAATCGCTTTTGTGCAGAAAACACTAACACTTGTTCAGAACGAAAGAAAGCACAGAGCCCCAGATTTTATGTTGTCCTGGAGAGCTTGCAGAGCACTGGGGAAAGGCAGGCAGAGAATTCCCTGCTAGCACCTTCTCTGTGCCTGGGAAGCAGAAGTGTTCACATTGCTTCGCAGAATCGCTTTTGTGCAGAAAACACTAACACTTGTTCAGAACGAAAGAAAGCACAGAGCCCCAGATTTTATGTTGTCCTGGAGAGCTTGCAGAGCACTGGGGAAAGGCAGGCAGAGTATTCCCTGCTAGCACCTTCTCTGTGCCTGTTTACATTGCTTGGCAGAATCGCTTTTGTGCAGAAAACAGTAACACTTGTTCAGAACGAAAGAAAGCACAGAGCCCCAGATTTTATGTTGTCCTGGAGAGCTTGCAGAGCACTGGGGAAAAGCAGGCAGACAATTCCCTGCTAGCACCTTCTCTGTGCCTGGGAAGCAGAAGTGTTCACATTGCTTCGCAGAATCGCTTTTGTGCAGAAAACACTAACACTTGTTCAGAACGAAAGAAAGCACAGAGCCCCAGATTTTATGTTGTCCTGGAGAGCTTGCAGAGCACTGGGGAAAGGCAGGCAGAGAATTCCCTGCTAGCACCTTCTCTGTGCCTGTTTACATTGCTTCGCAGAATCGCTTTTGTGCAGAAAACAGTAACACTTGTTCAGAACGAAAGAAAGCACAGAGCCCCATATTTTATGTTGTCCTGGAGAGCTTGCAGAGCACTGGGGAAAAGCAGGCAGAGAATTCCCTGCTAGCACCTTCTCTGTGCCTGGGAAGCAGAAGTGTTCACATTGCTTGGCAGAATCGCTTTTGTGCAGAAAACAGTAACACTTGTTCAGAACGAAAGAAAGCACAGAGCCCCAGATTTTATGTTGTCCTGGAGAGCTTGCAGAGCACTGGGGAAAGGCAGGCAGAGAATTCCCTGCTAGCACCTTCTCTGTGCCTGTTCACATTGCTTCGCAGAATCGCTTTTGTGCAGAAAACAGTAACACTTGTTCAGAACGAAAGAAAGCACAGAGCCCCAGATTCTATGTTGTCCTGGAGAGCTTGCAGAGCACTGGGGAAAGGCAGGCAGAGAATTCCCTGCTAGCATCTTCTCTGTGCCTGTTTACATTGCTTGGCAGAATCGCTTTTGTGCAGAAAACAGTAACACTTGTTCAGAACGAAAGAAAGCACAGAGCCCCAGATTTTATGTTGTCCTGGAGAGCTTGCAGAGCACTGGGGAAAAGCAGGCAGAGAATTCCCTGCTAGCACCTTCTCTGTGCCTGGGAAGCAGAAGTGTTCACATTGCTTCGCAGAATCGCTTTTGTGCAGAAAACAGTAACACTTGTTCAGAACGAAAGAAAGCACAGAGCCCCAGATTTTATGTTGTCCTGGAGAGCTTGCAGAGCACTGGGAAAAAGCAGGCAGAGAATTCCCTGCTAGCACCTTCTCTGTGCCTGGGAAGCAGAAGTGTTCACATTGCTTCGCAGAATCGCTTTTGTGCAGAAAACACTAACACTTGTTCAGAACGAAAGAAAGCACAGAGCCCCAGATTTTATGTTGTCCTGGAGAGCTTGCAGAGCACTGGGGAAAGGCAGGCAGAGAATTCCCTGCTAGCACCTTCTCTGTGCCTGTTTACATTGCTTGGCAGAATCGCTTTTGTGCAGAAAACAGTAACACTTGTTCAGAATGAAAGAAAGCACAGAGCCCCAGATTTTATGTTGTCCTGGAGAGCTTGCAGAGCACTGGGGAAAAGCAGGCAGAGAATTCCCTGCTAGCACCTTCTCTGTGCCTGGGAAGCAGAAGTGTTCACATTGCTTCGCAGAATCGCTTTTGTGCAGAAAACACTAACAGTTGTTCAGAACGAAAGAAAGCACAGAGCCCCAGATTTTATGTTGTCCTGGAGAGCTTGCAGAGCACTGGGGAAAAGCAGGCAGAGAATTCCCTGCTAGCACCTTCTCTGTGCCTGGGAAGCAGAAGTGTTCACATTGCTTCGCAGAATCGCTTTTGTGCAGAAAACAGTAACACTTGTTCAGAACGAAAGAAAGCACAGAGCCCCAGATTTTATGTTGTCCTGGAGAGCTTGCAGAGCACTGGGGAAAGGCAGGCAGAGAATTCCCTGCTAGCACCTTCTCTGTGCCTGTTCACATTGCTTCGCAGAATCGCTTTTGTGCAGAAAACAGTAACACTTGTTCAGAACGAAAGAAAGCACAGAGCCCCAGATTCTATGTTGTCCTGGAGAGCTTGCAGAGCACTGCGGAAAGGCAGGCAGAGAATTCCCTGCTAGCACCTTCTCTGTGCCTGTTCACATTGCTTGGCAGAATCGCTTTTGTGCAGAAAACAGTAACACTTGTTCAGAACGAAAGAAAGCACAGAGCCCCAGATTTTATGTTGTCCTGGAAAGCTTGCAGAGCACTGGGGAAAAGCAGGCAGAGAATTCCCTGCTAGCACCTTCTCTGTGCCTGGGAAGCAGAAGTGTTCACATTGCTTCGCAGAATCGCTTTTGTGCAGAAAACAGTAACACTTGATCAGAACGAAAGAAAGCACAGAGCCCCAGATTTTATGTTGTCCTGGAGAGCTTGCAGAGCACTGGGAAAAAGCAGGCAGAGAATTCCCTGCTAGCACCTTCTCTGTGCCTGTATACATTTCTTCGCAGAATCGCTTTTGTGCAGAAAACAGTAACACTTGTTCAGAACGAAAGAAAGCACAGAGCCCCAGATTTTATGTTGTCCTGGAGAGCTTGCAGAGCACTGGGAAAAAGCAGGCAGAGAATTCCCTGCTAGCACCTTCTCTGTGCCTGGGAAGCAGAAGTGTTCACATTGCTTCGCAGAATCGCTTTTGTGCAGAAAACACTAACACTTGTTCAGAACGAAAGAAGGCACAGAGCCCCAGAGTTTATATTGTCCTGGAGAGCTTGCAGAGCACTGGGGAAAGGCAGGCAGAGAATTCCCTGCTAGCACCTTCTCTGTGCCTGTTCACATTGCTTGGCAGAATCGCTTTTGTGCAGAAAACAGTAACACTTGTTCAGAACGAAAGAAAGCACAGAGCCCCAGATTTTATGTTGTCCTGGAGAGCTTGCAGAGCACTGGGGAAAAGCAGGCAGAGAATTCCCTGCTAGCACCTTCTCTGTGCCTGGGAAGCAGAAGTGTTCACATTGCTTCGCAGAATCGCTTTTGTGCAGAAAACAGTAACACTTGTACAGAACGAAAGAAAGCACAGAGCCCCAGATTTTATGTTGTCCTGGAGAGCTTGCAGAGCACTGGGAAAAAGCAGGCAGAGAATTCCCTGCTAGCACCTTCTCTGTGCCTGGGAAGCAGAAGTGTTCACATTGCTTCGCAGAATCGCTTTTGTGCAGAAAACACTAACACTTGTTCAGAACGAAAGAAAGCACAGAGCCCCAGATTTTATGTTGTCCTGGAGAGCTTGCAGAGCACTGGGGAAAGGCAGGCAGAGAATTCCCTGCTAGCACCTTCTCTGTGCCTGGGAAGCAGAAGTGTTCACATTGCTTCGCAGAATCGCTTTTGTGCAGAAAACACTAACACTTGTTCAGAACGAAAGAAAGCACAGAGCCCCAGATTTTATGTTGTCCTGGAGAGCTTGCAGAGCACTGGGGAAAGGCAGGCAGAGTATTCCCTGCTAGCACCTTCTCTGTGCCTGTTTACATTGCTTGGCAGAATCGCTTTTGTGCAGAAAACAGTAACACTTGTTCAGAACGAAAGAAAGCACAGAGCCCCAGATTTTATGTTGTCCTGGAGAGCTTGCAGAGATGGGAAAAAGCAGGCAGAGAATTCCCTGCTAGCACCTTCTCTGTGCCTGGGAAGCAGAAGTGTTCACATTGCTTCGCAGAATCGCTTTTGTGCAGAAAACACTAACACTTGTTCAGAACGAAAGAAAGCACAGAGCCCCAGATTTTATGTTGTCCTGGAGAGCTTGCAGAGCACTGGGGAAAGGCAGGCAGAGAATTCCCTGCTAGCACCTTCTCTGTGCCTGTTTACATTGCTTCGCAGAATCGCTTTTGTGCAGAAAACAGTAACACTTGTTCAGAACGAAAGAAAGCACAGAGCCCCATATTTTATGTTGTCCTGGAGAGCTTGCAGAGCACTGGGGAAAAGCAGGCAGAGAATTCCCTGCTAGCACCTTCTCTGTGCCTGGGAAGCAGAAGTGTTCACATTGCTTGGCAGAATCGCTTTTGTGCAGAAAACAGTAACACTTGTTCAGAACGAAAGAAAGCACAGAGCCCCAGATTTTATGTTGTCCTGGAGAGCTTGCAGAGCACTGGGGAAAGGCAGGCAGAGAATTCCCTGCTAGCACCTTCTCTGTGCCTGTTCACATTGCTTCGCAGAATCGCTTTTGTGCAGAAAACAGTAACACTTGTTCAGAACGAAAGAAAGCACAGAGCCCCAGATTCTATGTTGTCCTGGAGAGCTTGCAGAGCACTGGGGAAAGGCAGGCAGAGAATTCCCTGCTAGCATCTTCTCTGTGCCTGTTTACATTGCTTGGCAGAATCGCTTTTGTGCAGAAAACAGTAACACTTGTTCAGAACGAAAGAAAGCACAGAGCCCCAGATTTTATGTTGTCCTGGAGAGCTTGCAGAGCACTGGGGAAAAGCAGGCAGAGAATTCCCTGCTAGCACCTTCTCTGTGCCTGGGAAGCAGAAGTGTTCACATTGCTTCGCAGAATCGCTTTTGTGCAGAAAACAGTAACACTTGTTCAGAACGAAAGAAAGCACAGAGCCCCAGATTTTATGTTGTCCTGGAGAGCTTGCAGAGCACTGGGAAAAAGCAGGCAGAGAATTCCCTGCTAGCACCTTCTCTGTGCCTGGGAAGCAGAAGTGTTCACATTGCTTGGCAGAATCGCTTTTGTGCAGAAAACAGTAACACTTGTTCAGAACGAAAGAAAGCACAGAGCCCCAGATTTTATGTTGTCCTGGAGAGCTTGCAGAGCACTGGGGAAAAGCAGGCAGAGAATTCCCTGCTAGCACCTTCTCTGTGCCTGGGAAGCAGAAGTGTTCACATTGCTTCGCAGAATCGCTTTTGTGCAGAAAACAGTAACACTTGTTCAGAACGAAAGAAAGCACAGAGCCCCAGAGTTTATGTTGTCCTGGAGAGCTTGCAGAGCACTGGGGAAAGGCAGGCAGAGAATTCCCTGCTAGCACCTTCTCTGTGCCTGTTCACATTGCTTCGCAGAATCGCTTTTGTGCAGAAAACAGTAACACTTGTTCAGAACGAAAGAAAGCACAGAGCCCCAGATTCTATGTTGTCCTGGAGAGCTTGCAGAGCACTGCGGAAAGGCAGGCAGAGAATTCCCTGCTAGCATCTTCTCTGTGCCTGTTTACATTGCTTGGCAGAATCGCTTTTGTGCAGAAAACAGTAACACTTGTTCAGAACGAAAGAAAGCACAGAGCCCCATATTTTATGTTGTCCTGGAGAGCTTGCAGAGCACTGGGGAAAAGCAGGCAGAGAATTCCCTGCTAGCACCTTCTCTGTGCCTGGGAAGCAGAAGTGTTCACATTGCTTCGCAGAATCGCTTTTGTGCAGAAAACAGTAACACTTGTTCAGAACGAAAGAAAGCACAGAGCCCCAGATTTTATGTTGTCCTGGAGAGCTTGCAGAGCACTGGGAAAAAGCAGGCAGAGAATTCCCTGCTAGCACCTTCTCTGTGCCTGGGAAGCAGAAGTGTTCACATTGTTTCGCAGAATCGCTTTTGTGCAGAAAACACTATCACTTGTTCAGAACGAAAGAAAGCACAGAGCCCCAGATTTTATGTTGTCCTGGAGAGCTTGCAGAGCACTGGGGAAAAGCAGGCAGAGAATTCCCTGCTAGCACCTTCTCTGTGCCTGGGAAGCAGAAGTGTTCACATTGCTTCGCAGAATCGCTTTTGTGCAGAAAACAGTAACACTTGTTCAGAACGAAAGAAAGCACAGAGCCCCAGAGTTTATGTTGTCCTGGAGAGCTTGCAGAGCACTGGGGAAAGGCAGGCAGAGAATTCCCTGCTAGCACCTTCTCTGTGCCTGTTCACATTGCTTCGCAGAATCGCTTTTGTGCAGAAAACAGTAACACTTGTTCAGAACGAAAGAAGGCACAGAGCCCCAGAGTTTATATTGTCCTGGAGAGCTTGCAGAGCACTGGGGAAAAGCAGGCAGAGAATTCCCTGCTAGCACCTTCTCTGTGCCTGTTCACATTGCTTGGCAGAATCGCTTCTGTGCAGAAAACAGTAACACTTGTTCAGAACGAAAGAAAGCACAGAGCCCCATATTTTATGTTGTCCTGGAGAGCTTGCAGAGCACTGGGGAAAAGCAGGCAGAGAATTCCCTGCTAGCACCTTCTCTGTGCCTGGGAAGCAGAAGTGTTCACATTGCTTCGCAGAATCGCTTTTGTGCAGAAAACAGTAACACTTGTTCAGAACGAAAGAAAGCACGGAGCCCCAGATTTTATGTTGTCCTGGAGAGCTTGCAGAGCACTGGGAAAAAGCAGGCAGAGAATTCCCTGCTAGCACCTTCTCTGTGCCTGGGAAGCAGAAGTGTTCACATTGCTTCGCAGAATCGCTTTTGTGCAGAAAACACTAACACTTGTTCAGAACGAAAGAAAGCACAGAGCCCCAGATTTTATGTTGTCCTGGAGAGCTTGCAGAGCACTGGGGAAAGGCAGGCAGAGAATTCCCTGCTAGCACCTTCTCTGTGCCTGGGAAGCAGAAGTGTTCACATTGCTTCGCAGAATCGCTTTTGTGCAGAAAACACTAACACTTGTTCAGAACGAAAGAAAGCACAGAGCCCCAGATTTTATGTTGTCCTGGAGAGCTTGCAGAGCACTGGGGAAAGGCAGGCAGAGAATTCCCTGCTAGCACCTTCTCTGTGCCTGTTTACATTGCTTCGCAGAATCGCTTTTGTGCAGAAAACAGTAACACTTGTTCAGAACGAAAGAAAGCACAGAGCCCCAGATTTTATGTTGTCCTGGAGAGCTTGCAGAGATGGGAAAAAGCAGGCAGAGAATTCCCTGCTAGCACCTTCTCTGTGCCTGGGAAGCAGAAGTGTTCACATTGCTTCGCAGAATCGCTTTTGTGCAGAAAACACTAACACTTGTTCAGAACGAAAGAAAGCACAGAGCCCCAGATTTTATGTTGTCCTGGAGAGCTTGCAGAGCACTGGGGAAAGGCAGGCAGAGAATTCCCTGCTAGCACCTTCTCTGTGCCTGTTTACATTGCTTCGCAGAATCGCTTTTGTGCAGAAAACAGTAACACTTGTTCAGAACGAAAGAAAGCACAGAGCCCCAGATTTTATGTTGTCCTGGAGAGCTTGCAGAGCACTGGGGAAAAGCAGGCAGAGAATTCCCTGCTAGCACCTTCTCTGTGCCTGGGAAGCAGAAGTGTTCACATTGCTTGGCAGAATCGCTTTTGTGCAGAAAACAGTAACACTTGTTCAGAACGAAAGAAAGCACAGAGCCCCAGATTCTATGTTGTCCTGGAGAGCTTGCAGAGCACTGGGGAAAGGCAGGCAGAGAATTCCCTGCTAGCATCTTCTCTGTGCCTGTTTACATTGCTTGGCAGAATCGCTTTTGTGCAGAAAACAGTAACACTTGTTCAGAACGAAAGAAAGCACAGAGCCCCAGATTTTATGTTGTCCTGGAGAGCTTGCAGAGCACTGGGGAAAAGCAGGCAGAGAATTCCCTGCTAGCACCTTCTCTGTGCCTGGGAAGCAGAAGTGTTCACATTGCTTCGCAGAATCGCTTTTGTGCAGAAAACAGTAACACTTGTTCAGAACGAAAGAAAGCACAGAGCCCCAGATTTTATGTTGTCCTGGAGAGCTTGCAGAGCACTGGGGAAAAGCAGGCAGAGAATTCCCTGCTAGCACCCTCTCTGTGCCTGTTCATATTGCTTCGCAGAATCGCTTTTGTGCAGAAAACAGTAACACTTGTTCAGAACGAAAGAAAGCACAGAGCCCCAGATTTTATGCTGTCCTGGAGAGCTTGCAAAGCACTGGGGAAAGGCAGGCAGAGAATTCCCTGCTGGCACCTTCTCTGTGCCTGTTCACATTGCTTCGCAGAATCGCTTTTGTGCAGACAACAGTGACACTTGTTCAGAACGAAAGAAAGCACAGAGCCCCAGATTTTATGTTGTCCTGGAGAGCTTGCAGAGCACTGGGGAAAGGCAGGCAGAGAATTCCCTGCTAGCACCTTCTCTGTGCCTGTTCACATTGCTTGGCAGAATCGCTTTTGTGCAGAAAACAGTAACACTTGTTCAGAACGAAAGAAAGCACAGAGCCCCAGATTTTATGTTGTCCTGGAAAGCTTGCAGAGCACTGGGGAAAAGCAGGCAGAGAATTCCCTGCTAGCACCTTCTCTGTGCCTGGGAAGCAGAAGTGTTCACATTGCTTCGCAGAATCGCTTTTGTGCAGAAAACAGTAACACTTGATCAGAACGAAAGAAAGCACAGAGCCCCAGATTTTATGTTGTCCTGGAGAGCTTGCAGAGCACTGGGAAAAAGCAGGCAGAGAATTCCCTGCTAGCACCTTCTCTGTGCCTGTATACATTTCTTCGCAGAATCGCTTTTGTGCAGAAAACAGTAACACTTGTTCAGAACGAAAGAAAGCACAGAGCCCCAGATTTTATGTTGTCCTGGAGAGCTTGCAGAGCACTGGGAAAAAGCAGGCAGAGAATTCCCTGCTAGCACCTTCTCTGTGCCTGGGAAGCAGAAGTGTTCACATTGCTTCGCAGAATCGCTTTTGTGCAGAAAACACTAACACTTGTTCAGAACGAAAGAAGGCACAGAGCCCCAGAGTTTATATTGTCCTGGAGAGCTTGCAGAGCACTGGGGAAAGGCAGGCAGAGAATTCCCTGCTAGCACCTTCTCTGTGCCTGTTCACATTGCTTGGCAGAATCGCTTTTGTGCAGAAAACAGTAACACTTGTTCAGAACGAAAGAAAGCACAGAGCCCCAGATTTTATGTTGTCCTGGAGAGCTTGCAGAGCACTGGGGAAAAGCAGGCAGAGAATTCCCTGCTAGCACCTTCTCTGTGCCTGGGAAGCAGAAGTGTTCACATTGCTTCGCAGAATCGCTTTTGTGCAGAAAACAGTAACACTTGTTCAGAACGAAAGAAAGCACAGAGCCCCAGATTTTATGTTGTCCTGGAGAGCTTGCAGAGCACTGGGAAAAAGCAGGCAGAGAATTCCCTGCTAGCACCTTCTCTGTGCCTGGGAAGCAGAAGTGTTCACATTGCTTCGCAGAATCGCTTTTGTGCAGAAAACACTAACACTTGTTCAGAACGAAAGAAAGCACAGAGCCCCAGATTTTATGTTGTCCTGGAGAGCTTGCAGAGCACTGGGGAAAGGCAGGCAGAGAATTCCCTGCTAGCACCTTCTCTGTGCCTGGGAAGCAGAAGTGTTCACATTGCTTCGCAGAATCGCTTTTGTGCAGAAAACACTAACACTTGTTCAGAACGAAAGAAAGCACAGAGCCCCAGATTTTATGTTGTCCTGGAGAGCTTGCAGAGCACTGGGGAAAGGCAGGCAGAGTATTCCCTGCTAGCACCTTCTCTGTGCCTGTTTACATTGCTTGGCAGAATCGCTTTTGTGCAGAAAACAGTAACACTTGTTCAGAACGAAAGAAAGCACAGAGCCCCAGATTTTATGTTGTCCTGGAGAGCTTGCAGAGATGGGAAAAAGCAGGCAGAGAATTCCCTGCTAGCACCTTCTCTGTGCCTGGGAAGCAGAAGTGTTCACATTGCTTCGCAGAATCGCTTTTGTGCAGAAAACACTAACACTTGTTCAGAACGAAAGAAAGCACAGAGCCCCAGATTTTATGTTGTCCTGGAGAGCTTGCAGAGCACTGGGGAAAGGCAGGCAGAGAATTCCCTGCTAGCACCTTCTCTGTGCCTGTTTACATTGCTTCGCAGAATCGCTTTTGTGCAGAAAACAGTAACACTTGTTCAGAACGAAAGAAAGCACAGAGCCCCAGATTTTATGTTGTCCTGGAGAGCTTGCAGAGCACTGGGGAAAAGCAGGCAGAGAATTCCCTGCTAGCACCTTCTCTGTGCCTGGGAAGCAGAAGTGTTCACATTGCTTGGCAGAATCGCTTTTGTGCAGAAAACAGTAACACTTGTTCAGAACGAAAGAAAGCACAGAGCCCCAGATTTTATGTTGTCCTGGAGAGCTTGCAGAGCACTGGGGAAAGGCAGGCAGAGAATTCCCTGCTAGCACCTTCTCTGTGCCTGTTCACATTGCTTCGCAGAATCGCTTTTGTGCAGAAAACAGTAACACTTGTTCAGAACGAAAGAAAGCACAGAGCCCCAGATTCTATGTTGTCCTGGAGAGCTTGCAGAGCACTGGGGAAAGGCAGGCAGAGAATTCCCTGCTAGCATCTTCTCTGTGCCTGTTTACATTGCTTGGCAGAATCGCTTTTGTGCAGAAAACAGTAACACTTGTTCAGAACGAAAGAAAGCACAGAGCCCCAGATTTTATGTTGTCCTGGAGAGCTTGCAGAGCACTGGGGAAAAGCAGGCAGAGAATTCCCTGCTAGCACCTTCTCTGTGCCTGGGAAGCAGAAGTGTTCACATTGCTTCGCAGAATCGCTTTTGTGCAGAAAACAGTAACACTTGTTCAGAACGAAAGAAAGCACAGAGCCCCAGATTTTATGTTGTCCTGGAGAGCTTGCAGAGCACTGGGAAAAAGCAGGCAGAGAATTCCCTGCTAGCACCTTCTCTGTGCCTGGGAAGCAGAAGTGTTCACATTGCTTGGCAGAATCGCTTTTGTGCAGAAAACAGTAACACTTGTTCAGAACGAAAGAAAGCACAGAGCCCCAGATTTTATGTTGTCCTGGAGAGCTTGCAGAGCACTGGGGAAAAGCAGGCAGAGAATTCCCTGCTAGCACCTTCTCTGTGCCTGGGAAGCAGAAGTGTTCACATTGCTTCGCAGAATCGCTTTTGTGCAGAAAACAGTAACACTTGTTCAGAACAAAAGAAAGCACAGAGCCCCAGAGTTTATGTTGTCCTGGAGAGCTTGCAGAGCACTGGGGAAAGGCAGGCAGAGAATTCCCTGCTAGCACCTTCTCTGTGCCTGTTCACATTGCTTCGCAGAATCGCTTTTGTGCAGAAAACAGTAACACTTGTTCAGAACGAAAGAAAGCACAGAGCCCCAGATTCTATGTTGTCCTGGAGAGCTTGCAGAGCACTGCGGAAAGGCAGGCAGAGAATTCCCTGCTAGCATCTTCTCTGTGCCTGTTTACATTGCTTGGCAGAATCGCTTTTGTGCAGAAAACAGTAACACTTGTTCAGAACGAAAGAAAGCACAGAGCCCCATATTTTATGTTGTCCTGGAGAGCTTGCAGAGCACTGGGGAAAAGCAGGCAGAGAATTCCCTGCTAGCACCTTCTCTGTGCCTGGGAAGCAGAAGTGTTCACATTGCTTCGCAGAATCGCTTTTGTGCAGAAAACAGTAACACTTGTTCAGAACGAAAGAAAGCACAGAGCCCCAGATTTTATGTTGTCCTGGAGAGCTTGCAGAGCACTGGGAAAAAGCAGGCAGAGAATTCCCTGCTAGCACCTTCTCTGTGCCTGGGAAGCAGAAGTGTTCACATTGTTTCGCAGAATCGCTTTTGTGCAGACAACAGTAACACTTGTTCAGAACGAAAGAAAGCACAGAGCCCCAGATTTTATGTTGTCCTGGAGAGCTTGCAGAGCACTGGGGAAAAGCAGGGAGAGAATTCCCTGCTAGCACCTTCTCTGTGCCTGGGAAGCAGAAGTGTTCACATTGCTTCGCAGAATCGCTTTTGTGCAGAAAACAGTAACACTTGTTCAGAACGAAAGAAAGCACAGAGCCCCAGAGTTTATGTTGTCCTGGAGAGCTTGCAGAGCACTGGGGAAAGGCAGGCAGAGAATTCCCTGCTAGCACCTTCTCTGTGCCTGTTCACATTGCTTCGCAGAATCGCTTTTGTGCAGAAAACAGTAACACTTGTTCAGAACGAAAGAAGGCACAGAGCCCCAGAGTTTATATTGTCCTGGAGAGCTTGCAGAGCACTGGGGAAAAGCAGGCAGAGAATTCCCTGCTAGCACCTTCTCTGTGCCTGTTCACATTGCTTGGCAGAATCGCTTTTGTGCAGAAAACAGTAACACTTGTTCAGAACGAAAGAAAGCACAGAGCCCCATATTTTATGTTGTCCTGGAGAGCTTGCAGAGCACTGGGGAAAAGCAGGCAGAGAATTCCCTGCTAGCACCTTCTCTGTGCCTGGGAAGCAGAAGTGTTCACATTGCTTCGCAGAATCGCTTTTGTGCAGAAAACAGTAACACTTGTTCAGAACGAAAGAAAGCACAGAGCCCCAGATTTTATGTTGTCCTGGAGAGCTTGCAGAGCACTGGGAAAAAGCAGGCAGAGAATTCCCTGCTAGCACCTTCTCTGTGCCTGGGAAGCAGAAGTGTTCACATTGCTTCGCAGAATCGCTTTTGTGCAGAAAACACTAACACTTGTTCAGAACGAAAGAAAGCACAGAGCCCCAGATTTTATGTTGTCCTGGAGAGCTTGCAGAGCACTGGGGAAAGGCAGGCAGAGAATTCCCTGCTAGCACCTTCTCTGTGCCTGGGAAGCAGAAGTGTTCACATTGCTTCGCAGAATCGCTTTTGTGCAGAAAACACTAACACTTGTTCAGAACGAAAGAAAGCACAGAGCCCCAGATTTTATGTTGTCCTGGAGAGCTTGCAGAGCACTGGGGAAAGGCAGGCAGAGAATTCCCTGCTAGCACCTTCTCTGTGCCTGTTTACATTGCTTCGCAGAATCGCTTTTGTGCAGAAAACAGTAACACTTGTTCAGAACGAAAGAAAGCACAGAGCCCCAGATTTTATGTTGTCCTGGAGAGCTTGCAGAGATGGGAAAAAGCAGGCAGAGAATTCCCTGCTAGCACCTTCTCTGTGCCTGGGAAGCAGAAGTGTTCACATTGCTTCGCAGAATCGCTTTTGTGCAGAAAACAGTAACACTTGTTCAGAACGAAAGAAAGCACAGAGCCCCAGATTTTATGTTGTCCTGGAGAGCTTGCAGAGCACTGGGGAAAGGCAGGCAGAGAATTCCCTGCTAGCACCTTCTCTGTGCCTGTTTACATTGCTTCGCAGAATCGCTTTTGTGCAGAAAACAGTAACACTTGTTCAGAACGAAAGAAAGCACAGAGCCCCAGATTTTATGTTGTCCTGGAGAGCTTGCAGAGCACTGGGGAAAAGCAGGCAGAGAATTCCCTGCTAGCACCTTCTCTGTGCCTGGGAAGCAGAAGTGTTCACATTGCTTGGCAGAATCGCTTTTGTGCAGAAAACAGTAACACTTGTTCAGAACGAAAGAAAGCACAGAGCCCCAGATTCTATGTTGTCCTGGAGAGCTTGCAGAGCACTGGGGAAAGGCAGGCAGAGAATTCCCTGCTAGCATCTTCTCTGTGCCTGTTTACATTGCTTGGCAGAATCGCTTTTGTGCAGAAAACAGTAACACTTGTTCAGAACGAAAGAAAGCACAGAGCCCCAGATTTTATGTTGTCCTGGAGAGCTTGCAGAGCACTGGGGAAAAGCAGGCAGAGAATTCCCTGCTAGCACCTTCTCTGTGCCTGGGAAGCAGAAGTGTTCACATTGCTTCGCAGAATCGCTTTTGTGCAGAAAACAGTAACACTTGTTCAGAACGAAAGAAAGCACAGAGCCCCAGATTTTATGTTGTCCTGGAGAGCTTGCAGAGCACTGGGGAAAAGCAGGCAGAGAATTCCCTGCTAGCACCCTCTCTGTGCCTGTTCATATTGCTTCGCAGAATCGCTTTTGTGCAGAAAACAGTAACACTTGTTCAGAACGAAAGAAAGCACAGAGCCCCAGATTTTATGCTGTCCTGGAGAGCTTGCAAAGCACTGGGGAAAGGCAGGCAGAGAATTCCCTGCTGGCACCTTCTCTGTGCCTGTTCACATTGCTTCGCAGAATCGCTTTTGTGCAGACAACAGTGACACTTGTTCAGAACGAAAGAAAGCACAGAGCCCCAGATTTTATGTTGTCCTGGAGAGCTTGCAGAGCACTGGGGAAAGGCAGGCAGAGAATTCCCTGCTAGCACCTTCTCTGTGCCTGGGAAGCAGAAGTGTTCACATTGCTTGGCAGAATCGCTTTTGTGCAGAAAACAGTAACACTTGTTCAGAACGAAAGAAAGCACAGAGCCCCAGATTTTATGTTGTCCTGGAGAGCTTGCAGAGCACTGGGGAAAAGCAGGCAGAGAATTCCCTGCTAGCACCTTCTCTGTGCCTGGGAAACAGAAGTGTTCACATTGCTTCGCAGAATCACTTTTGTGCAGAAAACAGTAACACTTGTTCAGAACGAAAGAAAGCACAGAGCCCCAGATTTTATGTTGTCCTGGAGAGCTTGCAGAGCACTGGGGAAAAGCAGGCAGAGAATTCCCTGCTAGCACCTTCTCTGTGCCTGGGAAGCAGAAGTGTTCACATTGCTTCGCAGAATCGCTTTTGTGCAGAAAACACTAACACTTGTTCAGATCGAAAGAAAGCACAGAGCCCAAGATTTTATGTTGTCCTGGAGAGCTTGCAGAGCACTGGGGAAAGGCAGGCAGAGAATTCCCTGCTAGCACCTTCTCTGTGCCTGGGAAGCAGAAGTGTTCACATTGCTTCGCAGAATCGCTTTTGTGCAGAAAACAGTAACACTTGTTCAGAACGAAAGAAGGCACAGAGCCCCAGAGTTTATATTGTCCTGGAGACCTTGCAGAGCACTGGGGAAAGGCAGGCAGAGAATTCCCTGCTAGCACCTTCTCTGTGCCTGTTCACATTGCTTCGCAGAATCGCTTTTGTGCAGAAAACAGTAACACTTGTTCAGAACGAAAGAAAGCACAGAGCCCCAGATTTTATGTTGTCCTGGAAAGCTTGCAGAGCACTGGGGAAAAGCAGGCAGAGAATTCCCTGCTAGCACCTTCTCTGTGCCTGGGAAGCAGAAGTGTTCACATTGCTTCGCAGAATCGCTTTTGTGCAGAAAACAGTGACACTTGTTCAGAACGAAAGAAAGCACAGAGCCCCAGATTTTATGTTGTCCTGGAGAGCTTGCAGAGCACTGGGGAAAGGCAGGCAGAGAATTCCCTGCCAGCACCTTCTCTGTGCCTGGGAAGCAGAAGTGTTCACATTGCTTCGCAGAATCGCTTTTGTGCAGAAAACACTAACAGTTGTTCAGAACGAAAGAAAGCACAGAGCCCCAGATTTTATGTTGTCCTGGAGAGCTTGCAGAGCACTGGGGAAAAGCAGGCAGAGAATTCCCTGCTAGCACCTTCTCTGTGCCTGGGAAGCAGAAGTGTTCACATTGCTTCGCAGAATCGCTTTTGTGCAGAAAACACTAACACTTGTTCAGAACGAAAGAAAGCACAGAGCCCCAGATTTTATGTTGTCCTGGAGAGCTTGCAGAGCACTGGGGAAAGGCAGGCAGAGTATTCCCTGCTAGCACCTTCTCTGTGCCTGGGAAGCAGAAGTGTTCACATTGCTTGGCAGAATCGCTTTTGTGCAGAAAACAGTAACACTTGTTCAGAACGAAAGAAAGCACAGAGCCCCAGATTTTATGTTGTCCTGGAGAGCTTGCAGAGCACTGGGGAAAAGCAGGCAGAGAATTCCCTGCTAGCACCTTCTCTGTGCCTGGGAAGCAGAAGTGTTCACATTGCTTCGCAGAATCGCTTTTGTGCAGAAAACAGTAACACTTGTTCAGAACGAAAGAAAGCACAGAGCCCCAGAGTTTATATTGTCCTGGAGAGCTTGCAGAGCACTGGGGAAAGGCAGGCAGAGAATTCCCTGCTAGCACCTTCTCTGTGCCTGTTCACATTGCTTGGCAGAATCGCTTTTGTGCAGAAAACAGTAACACTTGTTCAGAACGAAAGAAAGCACAGAGCCCCAGATTTTATGCTGTCCTGGAGAGCTTGGAAAGCACTGGGGAAAGGCAGGCAGAGAATTCCCTGCTGGCACCTTCTCTGTGCCTGTTCACATTGCTTCGCAGAATCGCTTTTGTGCAGAAAACAGTAACACTTGTTCAGAAGGAAAGAAAGCACAGAGCCTCAGATTTTATGTTGTCCTGGAGAGCTTGCAGAGCACTGGGGAAAAGCAGGCAGAGAATTCCCTGCTAGCACCTTCTCTGTGCCTGGGAAGCAGAAGTGTTCACATTGCTTCGCAGAATCGCTTTTGTGCAGAAAACAGTAACACTTGTTCAGAACGAAAGAAAGCACAGAGCCCCAGATTTTATGTTGTCCTGGAGAGCTTGCAGAGCACTGGGGAAAGGCAGGCAGAGAATTCCCTGCTAGCACCTTCTCTGTGCCTGGGAAGCAGAAGTGTTCACATTGCTTCGCAGAATCGCTTTTGTGCAGAAAACAGTAACACTTGTTCAGAACGAAAGAAAGCACAGAGCCCCAGATTTTATGTTGTCCTGGAGAGCTTGCAGAGCACTGGGGAAAAGCAGGCAGAGAATTCCCTGCTAGCACCTTCTCTGTGCCTGGGAAGCAGAAGTGTTCACATTGCTTCGCAGAATCACTTTTGTGCAGAAAACAGTAACACTTGTTCAGAACGAAAGAAAGCACAGAGCCCCAGATTTTATGTTGTCCTGGAGAGCTTGCAGAGCACTGGGGAAAAGCAGGCAGAGAATTCCCTGCTAGCACCTTCTCTGTGCCTGGGAAGCAGAAGTGTTCACATTGCTTGGCAGAATCGCTTTTGTGCAGAAAACAGTAACACTTGTTCAGAACGAAAGAAAGCACAGAGCCCCAGATTTTATGTTGTCCTGGAGAGCTTGCAGAGCACTGGGGAAAAGCAGGCAGAGAATTCCCTGCTAGCACCTTCTCTGTGCCTGGGAAAAAGAAGTGTTCACATTGCTTCGCAGAATCGCTTTTGTGCAGAAAACAGTAACACTTGTTCAGAACGAAAGAAAGCACAGAGCCCCAGATTTTATGTTGTCCTGGAGAGCTTGCAGAGCACTGGGGAAAAGCAGGCAGAGAATTCCCTGCTAGCACCTTCTCTGTGCCTGGGAAGCAGAAGTGTTCACATTGCTTCGCAGAATCACTTTTGTGCAGAAAACAGTAACACTTGGTCAGAACGAAAGAAAGCACAGAGCCCCAGATTTTATGTTGTCCTGGAGAGCTTGCAGAGCACTGGGGAAAGGCAGGCAGTGAATTCCCTGCTAGCACCTTCTCTGTGCCTGTTTACATTGCTTCGCAGAATCGCTTTTGTGCAGAAAACAGTAACACTTGTTCAGAACGAAAGAAAGCACAGAGCCCCATATTATATGTTGTCCTGGAGAGCTTGCAGAGCACTGGGGAAAAGCAGGCAGAGAATTCCCTGCTAGCACCTTCTCTGTGCCTGGGAAGCACAAGTGTTCACATTGCTTCGCAGAATCGCTTTTGTGCAGAAAACAGTAACACTTGTTCAGAACGAAAGAAAGCACAGAGCCCCAGAGTTTATATTGTCCTGGAGAGCTTGCAGAGCACTGGGGAAAGGCAGGCAGAGAATTCTCTGCTAGCACCTTCTCTGTGCCTGTTCACATTGCTTGGCAGAATCGCTTTTGTGCAGAAAACAGTAACACTTGTTCAGAACGAAAGAAAGCACAGAGCCCCAGATTTTATGCTGTCCTGGAGAGCTTGCAAAGCACTGGGGAAAGGCAGGCAGAGAATTCCCTGCTGGCACCTTCTCTGTGCCTGTTCACATTGCTTCGCAGAATCGCTTTTGTGCAGAAAACAGTAACACTTGTTCAGAAGGAAAGAAAGCACAGAGCCTCAGATTTTATGTTGTCCTGGAGAGCTTGCAGAGCACTGGGGAAAAGCAGGCAGAGAATTCCCTGCTAGCACCTTCTCTGTGCCTGGGAAGCAGAAGTGTTCACATTGCTTCGCAGAATCGCTTTTGTGCAGACAACAGTAACACTTGTTCAGAACGAAAGAAAGCACAGAGCCCCAGATTTTATGTTGTCCTGGAGAGCTTGCAGAGCACTGGGGAAAGGCAGGCAGAGAATTCCCTGCTAGCACCTTCTCTGTGCCTGGGAAGCAGAAGTGTTCACATTGTTTCGCAGAATCGCTTTTGTGCAGAAAACAGTAACACTTGTTCAGAACGAAAGAAAGCACAGAGCCCCAGATTTTATGTTGTCCTGGAGAGCTTGCAGAGCACTGGGGAAAAGCAGGCAGAGAATTCCCTGCTAGCACCTTCTCTGTGCCTGGGAAGCAGAAGTGTTCACATTGCTTCGCAGAATCGCTTTTGTGCAGAAAACAGTAACACTTGTTCAGAACGAAAGAAAGCACAGAGCCCCAGATTTTATGTTGTCCTGGAGAGCTTGCAGAGCACTGGGGAAAAGCAGGCAGAGAATTCCCTGCTAGCACCTTCTCTGTGCCTGGGAAGCAGAAGTGTTCACATTGCTTCGCAGAATCGCTTTTGTGCAGAAAACACTAACACTTGTTCAGATCGAAAGAAAGCACAGAGCCCAAGATTTTATGTTGTCCTGGAGAGCTTGCAGAGCACTGGGGAAAGGCAGGCAGAGAATTCCCTGCTAGCACCTTCTCTGTGCCTGGGAAGCAGAAGTGTTCACATTGCTTCGCAGAATCGCTTTTGTGCAGAAAACACTAACACTTGTTCAGAACGAAAGAAGGCACAGAGCCCCAGAGTTTATATTGTCCTGGAGACCTTGCAGAGCACTGGGGAAAGGCAGGCAGAGAATTCCCTGCTAGCACCTTCTCTGTGCCTGTTCACATTGCTTGGCAGAATCGCTTTTGTGCAGAAAACAGTAACACTTGTTCAGAACGAAAGAAAGCACAGAGCCCCAGATTTTATGTTGTCCTGGAAAGCTTGCAGAGCACTGGGGAAAAGCAGGCAGAGAATTCCCTGCTAGCACCTTCTCTGTGCCTGGGAAGCAGAAGTGTTCACATTGCTTCGCAGAATCGCTTTTGTGCAGAAAACAGTAACACTTGTTCAGAACGAAAGAAAGCACAGAGGCCCAGATTTTATGTTGTCCTGGAGAGCTTGCAGAGCACTGGGGAAAGGCAGGCAGAGAATTCCCTGCTAGCACCTTCTCTGTGCCTGGGAAGCAGAAGTGTTCACATTGCTTCGCAGAATCGCTTTTGTGCAGAAAACACTAACACTTGTTCAGAACGAAAGAAAGCACAGAGCCCCAGATTTTATGTTGTCCTGGAGAGCTTGCAGAGCACTGGGGAAAGGCAGGCAGAGTATTCCCTGCTAGCACCTTCTCTGTGCCTGGGAAGCAGAAGTGTTCACATTGCTTCGCAGAATCGCTTTTGTGCAGAAAACAGTAACACTTGTTCAGAACGAAAGAAAGCACAGAGCCCCAGATTTTATGTTGTCCTGGAGAGCTTGCAGAGCACTGGGGAAAAGCAGGCAGAGAATTCCCTGCTAGCACCTTCTCTGTGCCTGGGAAGCAGAAGTGTTCACATTGCTTCGCAGAATCGCTTTTGTGCAGAAAACAGTGACACTTGTTCAGAACGAAAGAAAGCACAGAGCCCCAGATTTTATGTTGTCCTGGAGAGCTTGCAGAGCACTGGGGAAAGGCAGGCAGAGAATTCCCTGCTAGCACCTTCTCTGTGCCTGGGAAGCACAAGTGTTCACATTGCTTCGCAGAATCGCTTTTGTGCAGAAAACACTAACACTTGTTCAGAACGAAAGAAAGCACAGAGCCCCAGATTTTATGTTGTCCTGGAGAGCTTGCAGAGCACTGGGGAAAGGCAGGCAGAGTATTCCCTGCTAGCACCTTCTCTGTGCCTGGGAAGCAGAAGTGTTCACATTGCTTGGCAGAATCGCTTTTGTGCAGAAAACAGTAACACTTGTTCAGAACGAAAGAAAGCACAGAGCCCCAGATTTTATGTTGTCCTGGAGAGCTTGCAGAGCACTGGGGAAAAGCAGGCAGAGAATTCCCTGCTAGCACCTTCTCTGTGCCTGGGAAGCAGAAGTGTTCACATTGCTTCGCAGAATCGCTTTTGTGCAGAAAACAGTAACACTTGTTCAGAACGAAAGAAAGCACAGAGCCCCAGAGTTTATATTGTCCTGGAGAGCTTGCAGAGCACTGGGGAAAGGCAGGCAGAGAATTCCCTGCTAGCACCTTCTCTGTGCCTGTTCACATTGCTTGGCAGAATCGCTTTTGTGCAGAAAACAGTAACACTTGTTCAGAACGAAAGAAAGCACAGAGCCCCAGATTTTATGCTGTCCTGGAGAGCTTGGAAAGCACTGGGGAAAGGCAGGCAGAGAATTCCCTGCTGGCACCTTCTCTGTGCCTGTTCACATTGCTTCGCAGAATCGCTTTTGTGCAGAAAACAGTAACACTTGTTCAGAAGGAAAGAAAGCACAGAGCCTCAGATTTTATGTTGTCCTGGAGAGCTTGCAGAGCACTGGGGAAAAGCAGGCAGAGAATTCCCTGCTAGCACCTTCTCTGTGCCTGGGAAGCAGAAGTGTTCACATTGCTTCGCAGAATCGCTTTTGTGCAGACAACAGTAACACTTGTTCAGAACGAAAGAAAGCACAGAGCCCCAGATTTTATGTTGTCCTGGAGAGCTTGCAGAGCACTGGGGAAAGGCAGGCAGAGAATTCCCTGCTAGCACCTTCTCTGTGCCTGGGAAGCAGAAGTGTTCACATTGCTTCGCAGAATCGCTTTTGTGCAGAAAACAGTAACACTTGTTCAGAACGAAAGAAAGCACAGAGCCCCAGATTTTATGTTGTCCTGGAGAGCTTGCAGAGCACTGGGGAAAAGCAGGCAGAGAATTCCCTGCTAGCACCTTCTCTGTGCCTGGGAAGCAGAAGTGTTCACATTGCTTCGCAGAATCACTTTTGTGCAGAAAACAGTAACACTTGTTCAGAACGAAAGAAAGCACAGAGCCCCAGATTTTATGTTGTCCTGGAGAGCTTGCAGAGCACTGGGGAAAAGCAGGCAGAGAATTCCCTGCTAGCACCTTCTCTGTGCCTGGGAAGCAGAAGTGTTCACATTGCTTGGCAGAATCGCTTTTGTGCAGAAAACAGTAACACTTGTTCAGAACGAAAGAAAGCACAGAGCCCCAGATTTTATGTTGTCCTGGAAAGCTTGCAGAGCACTGGGGAAAAGCAGGCAGAGAATTCCCTGCTAGCACCTTCTCTGTGCCTGGGAAGCAGAAGTGTTCACATTGCTTCGCAGAATCGCTTTTGTGCAGAAAACAGTAACACTTGTTCAGAACGAAAGAAAGCACAGAGGCCCAGATTTTATGTTGTCCTGGAGAGCTTGCAGAGCACTGGGGAAAGGCAGGCAGAGAATTCCCTGCTAGCACCTTCTCTGTGCCTGGGAAGCAGAAGTGTTCACATTGCTTCGCAGAATCGCTTTTGTGCAGAAAACACTAACACTTGTTCAGAACGAAAGAAAGCACAGAGCCCCAGATTTTATGTTGTCCTGGAGAGCTTGCAGAGCACTGGGGAAAGGCAGGCAGAGTATTCCCTGCTAGCACCTTCTCTGTGCCTGGGAAGCAGAAGTGTTCACATTGCTTGGCAGAATCGCTTTTGTGCAGAAAACAGTAACACTTGTTCAGAACGAAAGAAAGCACAGAGCCCCAGATTTTATGTTGTCCTGGAGAGCTTGCAGAGCACTGGGGAAAAGCAGGCAGAGAATTCCCTGCTAGCACCTTCTCTGTGCCTGGGAAGCAGAAGTGTTCACATTGCTTCGCAGAATCGCTTTTGTGCAGAAAACAGTGACACTTGTTCAGAACGAAAGAAAGCACAGAGCCCCAGATTTTATGTTGTCCTGGAGAGCTTGCAGAGCACTGGGGAAAGGCAGGCAGAGAATTCCCTGCTAGCACCTTCTCTGTGCCTGGGAAGCACAAGTGTTCACATTGCTTCGCAGAATCGCTTTTGTGCAGAAAACACTAACACTTGTTCAGAACGAAAGAAAGCACAGAGCCCCAGATTTTATGTTGTCCTGGAGAGCTTGCAGAGCACTGGGGAAAGGCAGGCAGAGTATTCCCTGCTAGCACCTTCTCTGTGCCTGGGAAGCAGAAGTGTTCACATTGCTTGGCAGAATCGCTTTTGTGCAGAAAACAGTAACACTTGTTCAGAACGAAAGAAAGCACAGAGCCCCAGATTTTATGTTGTCCTGGAGAGCTTGCAGAGCACTGGGGAAAAGCAGGCAGAGAATTCCCTGCTAGCACCTTCTCTGTGCCTGGGAAGCAGAAGTGTTCACATTGCTTCGCAGAATCGCTTTTGTGCAGAAAACAGTAACACTTGTTCAGAACGAAAGAAAGCACAGAGCCCCAGAGTTTATATTGTCCTGGAGAGCTTGCAGAGCACTGGGGAAAGGCAGGCAGAGAATTCCCTGCTAGCACCTTCTCTGTGCCTGTTCACATTGCTTGGCAGAATCGCTTTTGTGCAGAAAACAGTAACACTTGTTCAGAACGAAAGAAAGCACAGAGCCCCAGATTTTATGCTGTCCTGGAGAGCTTGGAAAGCACTGGGGAAAGGCAGGCAGAGAATTCCCTGCTGGCACCTTCTCTGTGCCTGTTCACATTGCTTCGCAGAATCGCTTTTGTGCAGAAAACAGTAACACTTGTTCAGAAGGAAAGAAAGCACAGAGCCTCAGATTTTATGTTGTCCTGGAGAGCTTGCAGAGCACTGGGGAAAAGCAGGCAGAGAATTCCCTGCTAGCACCTTCTCTGTGCCTGGGAAGCAGAAGTGTTCACATTGCTTCGCAGAATCGCTTTTGTGCAGACAACAGTAACACTTGTTCAGAACGAAAGAAAGCACAGAGCCCCAGATTTTATGTTGTCCTGGAGAGCTTGCAGAGCACTGGGGAAAGGCAGGCAGAGAATTCCCTGCTAGCACCTTCTCTGTGCCTGGGAAGCAGAAGTGTTCACATTGCTTCGCAGAATCGCTTTTGTGCAGAAAACAGTAACACTTGTTCAGAACGAAAGAAAGCACAGAGCCCCAGATTTTATGTTGTCCTGGAGAGCTTGCAGAGCACTGGGGAAAAGCAGGCAGAGAATTCCCTGCTAGCACCTTCTCTGTGCCTGGGAAGCAGAAGTGTTCACATTGCTTCGCAGAATCACTTTTGTGCAGAAAACAGTAACACTTGTTCAGAACGAAAGAAAGCACAGAGCCCCAGATTTTATGTTGTCCTGGAGAGCTTGCAGAGCACTGGGGAAAAGCAGGCAGAGAATTCCCTGCTAGCACCTTCTCTGTGCCTGGGAAGCAGAAGTGTTCACATTGCTTGGCAGAATCGCTTTTGTGCAGAAAACAGTAACACTTGTTCAGAACGAAAGAAAGCACAGAGCCCCAGATTTTATGTTGTCCTGGAGAGCTTGCAGAGCACTGGGGAAAAGCAGGCAGAGAATTCCCTGCTAGCACCTTCTCTGTGCCTGGGAAACAGAAGTGTTCACATTGCTTCGCAGAATCGCTTTTGTGCAGAAAACAGTAACACTTGTTCAGAACGAAAGAAAGCACAGAGCCCCAGATTTTATGTTGTCCTGGAGAGCTTGCAGAGCACTGGGGAAAAGCAGGCAGAGAATTCCCTGCTAGCACCTTCTCTGTGCCTGGGAAGCAGAAGTGTTCACATTGCTTCGCAGAATCACTTTTGTGCAGAAAACAGTAACACTTGGTCAGAACGAAAGAAAGCACAGAGCCCCAGATTTTATGTTGTCCTGGAGAGCTTGCAGAGCACTGGGGAAAGGCAGGCAGTGAATTCCCTGCTAGCACCTTCTCTGTGCCTGTTTACATTGCTTCGCAGAATCGCTTTTGTGCAGAAAACAGTAACACTTGTTCAGAACGAAAGAAAGCACAGAGCCCCATATTATATGTTGTCCTGGAGAGCTTGCAGAGCACTGGGGAAAAGCAGGCAGAGAATTCCCTGCTAGCACCTTCTCTGTGCCTGGGAAGCACAAGTGTTCACATTGCTTCGCAGAATCGCTTTTGTGCAGAAAACAGTAACACTTGTTCAGAACGAAAGAAAGCACAGAGCCCCAGAGTTTATATTGTCCTGGAGAGCTTGCAGAGCACTGGGGAAAGGCAGGCAGAGAATTCTCTGCTAGCACCTTCTCTGTGCCTGTTCACATTGCTTGGCAGAATCGCTTTTGTGCAGAAAACAGTAACACTTGTTCAGAACGAAAGAAAGCACAGAGCCCCAGATTTTATGCTGTCCTGGAGAGCTTGCAAAGCACTGGGGAAAGGCAGGCAGAGAATTCCCTGCTGGCACCTTCTCTGTGCCTGTTCACATTGCTTCGCAGAATCGCTTTTGTGCAGAAAACAGTAACACTTGTTCAGAAGGAAAGAAAGCACAGAGCCTCAGATTTTATGTTGTCCTGGAGAGCTTGCAGAGCACTGGGGAAAAGCAGGCAGAGAATTCCCTGCTAGCACCTTCTCTGTGCCTGGGAAGCAGAAGTGTTCACATTGCTTCGCAGAATCGCTTTTGTGCAGACAACAGTAACACTTGTTCAGAACGAAAGAAAGCACAGAGCCCCAGATTTTATGTTGTCCTGGAGAGCTTGCAGAGCACTGGGGAAAGGCAGGCAGAGAATTCCCTGCTAGCACCTTCTCTGTGCCTGGGAAGCAGAAGTGTTCACATTGCTTGGCAGAATCGCTTTTGTGCAGAAAACAGTAACACTTGTTCAGAACGAAAGAAAGCACAGAGCCCCAGATTTTATGTTGTCCTGGAGAGCTTGCAGAGCACTGGGGAAAAGCAGGCAGAGAATTCCCTGCTAGCACCTTCTCTGTGCCTGGGAAGCAGAAGTGTTCACATTGCTTCGCAGAATCGCTTTTGTGCAGAAAACAGTAACACTTGTTCAGAACGAAAGAAAGCACAGAGCCCCAGATTTTATGTTGTCCTGGAGAGCTTGCAGAGCACTGGGGAAAAGCAGGCAGAGAATTCCCTGCTAGCACCTTCTCTGTGCCTGGGAAGCAGAAGTGTTCACATTGCTTCGCAGAATCGCTTTTGTGCAGAAAACACTAACACTTGTTCAGATCGAAAGAAAGCACAGAGCCCAAGATTTTATGTTGTCCTGGAGAGCTTGCAGAGCACTGGGGAAAGGCAGGCAGAGAATTCCCTGCTAGCACCTTCTCTGTGCCTGGGAAGCAGAAGTGTTCACATTGCTTCGCAGAATCGCTTTTGTGCAGAAAACACTAACACTTGTTCAGAACGAAAGAAGGCACAGAGCCCCAGAGTTTATATTGTCCTGGAGACCTTGCAGAGCACTGGGGAAAGGCAGGCAGAGAATTCCCTGCTAGCACCTTCTCTGTGCCTGTTCACATTGCTTGGCAGAATCGCTTTTGTGCAGAAAACAGTAACACTTGTTCAGAACGAAAGAAAGCACAGAGCCCCAGATTTTATGTTGTCCTGGAAAGCTTGCAGAGCACTGGGGAAAAGCAGGCAGAGAATTCCCTGCTAGCACCTTCTCTGTGCCTGGGAAGCAGAAGTGTTCACATTGCTTCGCAGAATCGCTTTTGTGCAGAAAACAGTAACACTTGTTCAGAACGAAAGAAAGCACAGAGGCCCAGATTTTATGTTGTCCTGGAGAGCTTGCAGAGCACTGGGGAAAGGCAGGCAGAGAATTCCCTGCTAGCACCTTCTCTGTGCCTGGGAAGCAGAAGTGTTCACATTGCTTCGCAGAATCGCTTTTGTGCAGAAAACACTAACACTTGTTCAGAACGAAAGAAAGCACAGAGCCCCAGATTTTATGTTGTCCTGGAGAGCTTGCAGAGCACTGGGGAAAGGCAGGCAGAGTATTCCCTGCTAGCACCTTCTCTGTGCCTGGGAAGCAGAAGTGTTCACATTGCTTGGCAGAATCGCTTTTGTGCAGAAAACAGTAACACTTGTTCAGAACGAAAGAAAGCACAGAGCCCCAGATTTTATGTTGTCCTGGAGAGCTTGCAGAGCACTGGGGAAAAGCAGGCAGAGAATTCCCTGCTAGCACCTTCTCTGTGCCTGGGAAGCAGAAGTGTTCACATTGCTTCGCAGAATCGCTTTTGTGCAGAAAACAGTGACACTTGTTCAGAACGAAAGAAAGCACAGAGCCCCAGATTTTATGTTGTCCTGGAGAGCTTGCAGAGCACTGGGGAAAGGCAGGCAGAGAATTCCCTGCTAGCACCTTCTCTGTGCCTGGGAAGCACAAGTGTTCACATTGCTTCGCAGAATCGCTTTTGTGCAGAAAACACTAACACTTGTTCAGAACGAAAGAAAGCACAGAGCCCCAGATTTTATGTTGTCCTGGAGAGCTTGCAGAGCACTGGGGAAAGGCAGGCAGAGTATTCCCTGCTAGCACCTTCTCTGTGCCTGGGAAGCAGAAGTGTTCACATTGCTTGGCAGAATCGCTTTTGTGCAGAAAACAGTAACACTTGTTCAGAACGAAAGAAAGCACAGAGCCCCAGATTTTATGTTGTCCTGGAGAGCTTGCAGAGCACTGGGGAAAAGCAGGCAGAGAATTCCCTGCTAGCACCTTCTCTGTGCCTGGGAAGCAGAAGTGTTCACATTGCTTCGCAGAATCGCTTTTGTGCAGAAAACAGTAACACTTGTTCAGAACGAAAGAAAGCACAGAGCCCCAGAGTTTATATTGTCCTGGAGAGCTTGCAGAGCACTGGGGAAAGGCAGGCAGAGAATTCCCTGCTAGCACCTTCTCTGTGCCTGTTCACATTGCTTGGCAGAATCGCTTTTGTGCAGAAAACAGTAACACTTGTTCAGAACGAAAGAAAGCACAGAGCCCCAGATTTTATGCTGTCCTGGAGAGCTTGGAAAGCACTGGGGAAAGGCAGGCAGAGAATTCCCTGCTGGCACCTTCTCTGTGCCTGTTCACATTGCTTCGCAGAATCGCTTTTGTGCAGAAAACAGTAACACTTGTTCAGAAGGAAAGAAAGCACAGAGCCTCAGATTTTATGTTGTCCTGGAGAGCTTGCAGAGCACTGGGGAAAAGCAGGCAGAGAATTCCCTGCTAGCACCTTCTCTGTGCCTGGGAAGCAGAAGTGTTCACATTGCTTCGCAGAATCGCTTTTGTGCAGACAACAGTAACACTTGTTCAGAACGAAAGAAAGCACAGAGCCCCAGATTTTATGTTGTCCTGGAGAGCTTGCAGAGCACTGGGGAAAGGCAGGCAGAGAATTCCCTGCTAGCACCTTCTCTGTGCCTGGGAAGCAGAAGTGTTCACATTGCTTCGCAGAATCGCTTTTGTGCAGAAAACAGTAACACTTGTTCAGAACGAAAGAAAGCACAGAGCCCCAGATTTTATGTTGTCCTGGAGAGCTTGCAGAGCACTGGGGAAAAGCAGGCAGAGAATTCCCTGCTAGCACCTTCTCTGTGCCTGGGAAGCAGAAGTGTTCACATTGCTTCGCAGAATCACTTTTGTGCAGAAAACAGTAACACTTGTTCAGAACGAAAGAAAGCACAGAGCCCCAGATTTTATGTTGTCCTGGAGAGCTTGCAGAGCACTGGGGAAAAGCAGGCAGAGAATTCCCTGCTAGCACCTTCTCTGTGCCTGGGAAGCAGAAGTGTTCACATTGCTTGGCAGAATCGCTTTTGTGCAGAAAACAGTAACACTTGTTCAGAACGAAAGAAAGCACAGAGCCCCAGATTTTATGTTGTCCTGGAGAGCTTGCAGAGCACTGGGGAAAAGCAGGCAGAGAATTCCCTGCTAGCACCTTCTCTGTGCCTGGGAAACAGAAGTGTTCACATTGCTTCGCAGAATCGCTTTTGTGCAGAAAACAGTAACACTTGTTCAGAACGAAAGAAAGCACAGAGCCCCAGATTTTATGTTGTCCTGGAGAGCTTGCAGAGCACTGGGGAAAAGCAGGCAGAGAATTCCCTGCTAGCACCTTCTCTGTGCCTGGGAAGCAGAAGTGTTCACATTGCTTCGCAGAATCACTTTTGTGCAGAAAACAGTAACACTTGGTCAGAACGAAAGAAAGCACAGAGCCCCAGATTTTATGTTGTCCTGGAGAGCTTGCAGAGCACTGGGGAAAGGCAGGCAGTGAATTCCCTGCTAGCACCTTCTCTGTGCCTGTTTACATTGCTTCGCAGAATCGCTTTTGTGCAGAAAACAGTAACACTTGTTCAGAACGAAAGAAAGCACAGAGCCCCATATTATATGTTGTCCTGGAGAGCTTGCAGAGCACTGGGGAAAAGCAGGCAGAGAATTCCCTGCTAGCACCTTCTCTGTGCCTGGGAAGCACAAGTGTTCACATTGCTTCGCAGAATCGCTTTTGTGCAGAAAACAGTAACACTTGTTCAGAACGAAAGAAAGCACAGAGCCCCAGAGTTTATATTGTCCTGGAGAGCTTGCAGAGCACTGGGGAAAGGCAGGCAGAGAATTCTCTGCTAGCACCTTCTCTGTGCCTGTTCACATTGCTTGGCAGAATCGCTTTTGTGCAGAAAACAGTAACACTTGTTCAGAACGAAAGAAAGCACAGAGCCCCAGATTTTATGCTGTCCTGGAGAGCTTGCAAAGCACTGGGGAAAGGCAGGCAGAGAATTCCCTGCTGGCACCTTCTCTGTGCCTGTTCACATTGCTTCGCAGAATCGCTTTTGTGCAGAAAACAGTAACACTTGTTCAGAAGGAAAGAAAGCACAGAGCCTCAGATTTTATGTTGTCCTGGAGAGCTTGCAGAGCACTGGGGAAAAGCAGGCAGAGAATTCCCTGCTAGCACCTTCTCTGTGCCTGGGAAGCAGAAGTGTTCACATTGCTTGGCAGAATCGCTTTTGTGCAGACAACAGTAACACTTGTTCAGAACGAAAGAAAGCACAGAGCCCCAGATTTTATGTTGTCCTGGAGAGCTTGCAGAGCACTGGGGAAAGGCAGGCAGAGAATTCCCTGCTAGCACCTTCTCTGTGCCTGGGAAGCAGAAGTGTTCACATTGCTTGGCAGAATCGCTTTTGTGCAGAAAACAGTAACACTTGTTCAGAACGAAAGAAAGCACAGAGCCCCAGATTTTATGTTGTCCTGGAGAGCTTGCAGAGCACTGGGGAAAAGCAGGCAGAGAATTCCCTGCTAGCACCTTCTCTGTGCCTGGGAAGCAGAAGTGTTCACATTGCTTCGCAGAATCGCTTTTGTGCAGAAAACAGTAACACTTGTTCAGAACGAAAGAAAGCACAGAGCCCCAGATTTTATGTTGTCCTGGAGAGCTTGCAGAGCACTGGGGAAAAGCAGGCAGAGAATTCCCTGCTAGCACCTTCTCTGTGCCTGGGAAGCAGAAGTGTTCACATTGCTTCGCAGAATCGCTTTTGTGCAGAAAACACTAACACTTGTTCAGATCGAAAGAAAGCACAGAGCCCAAGATTTTATGTTGTCCTGGAGAGCTTGCAGAGCACTGGGGAAAGGCAGGCAGAGAATTCCCTGCTAGCACCTTCTCTGTGCCTGGGAAGCAGAAGTGTTCACATTGCTTCGCAGAATCGCTTTTGTGCAGAAAACACTAACACTTGTTCAGAACGAAAGAAGGCACAGAGCCCCAGAGTTTATATTGTCCTGGAGACCTTGCAGAGCACTGGGGAAAGGCAGGCAGAGAATTCCCTGCTAGCACCTTCTCTGTGCCTGTTCACATTGCTTGGCAGAATCGCTTTTGTGCAGAAAACAGTAACACTTGTTCAGAACGAAAGAAAGCACAGAGCCCCAGATTTTATGTTGTCCTGGAAAGCTTGCAGAGCACTGGGGAAAAGCAGGCAGAGAATTCCCTGCTAGCACCTTCTCTGTGCCTGGGAAGCAGAAGTGTTCACATTGCTTCGCAGAATCGCTTTTGTGCAGAAAACAGTAACACTTGTTCAGAACGAAAGAAAGCACAGAGGCCCAGATTTTATGTTGTCCTGGAGAGCTTGCAGAGCACTGGGGAAAGGCAGGCAGAGAATTCCCTGCTAGCACCTTCTCTGTGCCTGGGAAGCAGAAGTGTTCACATTGCTTCGCAGAATCGCTTTTGTGCAGAAAACACTAACACTTGTTCAGAACGAAAGAAAGCACAGAGCCCCAGATTTTATGTTGTCCTGGAGAGCTTGCAGAGCACTGGGGAAAGGCAGGCAGAGTATTCCCTGCTAGCACCTTCTCTGTGCCTGGGAAGCAGAAGTGTTCACATTGCTTGGCAGAATCGCTTTTGTGCAGAAAACAGTAACACTTGTTCAGAACGAAAGAAAGCACAGAGCCCCAGATTTTATGTTGTCCTGGAGAGCTTGCAGAGCACTGGGGAAAAGCAGGCAGAGAATTCCCTGCTAGCACCTTCTCTGTGCCTGGGAAGCAGAAGTGTTCACATTGCTTCGCAGAATCGCTTTTGTGCAGAAAACACTAACAGTTGTTCAGAACGAAAGAAGGCACAGAGCCCCAGAGTTTATATTGTCCTGGAGACCTTGCAGAGCACTGGGGAAAGGCAGGCAGAGAATTCCCTGCTAGCACCTTCTCTGTGCCTGTTCACATTGCTTGGCAGAATCGCTTTTGTGCAGAAAACAGTAACACTTGTTCAGAACGAAAGAAAGCACAGAGCCCCAGATTTTATGTTGTCCTGGAAAGCTTGCAGAGCACTGGGGAAAAGCAGGCAGAGAATTCCCTGCTAGCACCTTCTCTGTGCCTGGGAAGCAGAAGTGTTCACATTGCTTGGCAGAATCGCTTTTGTGCAGAAAACAGTGACACTTGTTCAGAACGAAAGAAAGCACAGAGCCCCAGATTTTATGTTGTCCTGGAGAGCTTGCAGAGCACTGGGGAAAAGCAGGCAGAGAATTCCCTGCTAGCACCTTCTCTGTGCCTGGGAAGCAGAAGTGTTCACATTGCTTCGCAGAATCGCTTTTGTGCAGAAAACACTAACACTTGTTCAGATCGAAAGAAAGCACAGAGCCCAAGATTTTATGTTGTCCTGGAGAGCTTGCAGAGCACTGGGGAAAGGCAGGCAGAGAATTCCCTGCTAGCACCTTCTCTGTGCCTGGGAAGCAGAAGTGTTCACATTGCTTCGCAGAATCGCTTTTGTGCAGAAAACACTAACACTTGTTCAGAACGAAAGAAGGCACAGAGCCCCAGAGTTTATATTGTCCTGGAGACCTTGCAGAGCACTGGGGAAAGGCAGGCAGAGAATTCCCTGCTAGCACCTTCTCTGTGCCTGTTCACATTGCTTGGCAGAATCGCTTTTGTGCAGAAAACAGTAACACTTGTTCAGAACGAAAGAAAGCACAGAGCCCCAGATTTTATGTTGTCCTGGAAAGCTTGCAGAGCACTGGGGAAAAGCAGGCAGAGAATTCCCTGCTAGCACCTTCTCTGTGCCTGGGAAGCAGAAGTGTTCACATTGCTTCGCAGAATCGCTTTTGTGCAGAAAACAGTAACACTTGTTCAGAACGAAAGAAAGCACAGAGGCCCAGATTTTATGTTGTCCTGGAGAGCTTGCAGAGCACTGGGGAAAGGCAGGCAGAGAATTCCCTGCTAGCACCTTCTCTGTGCCTGGGAAGCAGAAGTGTTCACATTGCTTCGCAGAATCGCTTTTGTGCAGAAAACACTAACACTTGTTCAGAACGAAAGAAAGCACAGAGCCCCAGATTTTATGTTGTCCTGGAGAGCTTGCAGAGCACTGGGGAAAGGCAGGCAGAGTATTCCCTGCTAGCACCTTCTCTGTGCCTGGGAAGCAGAAGTGTTCACATTGCTTGGCAGAATCGCTTTTGTGCAGAAAACAGTAACACTTGTTCAGAACGAAAGAAAGCACAGAGCCCCAGATTTTATGTTGTCCTGGAGAGCTTGCAGAGCACTGGGGAAAAGCAGGCAGAGAATTCCCTGCTAGCACCTTCTCTGTGCCTGGGAAGCAGAAGTGTTCACATTGCTTCGCAGAATCACTTTTGTGCAGAAAACACTAACAGTTGTTCAGAACGAAAGAAGGCACAGAGCCCCAGAGTTTATATTGTCCTGGAGACCTTGCAGAGCACTGGGGAAAGGCAGGCAGAGAATTCCCTGCTAGCACCTTCTCTGTGCCTGTTCACATTGCTTGGCAGAATCGCTTTTGTGCAGAAAACAGTAACACTTGTTCAGAACGAAAGAAAGCACAGAGCCCCAGATTTTATGTTGTCCTGGAAAGCTTGCAGAGCACTGGGGAAAAGCAGGCAGAGAATTCCCTGCTAGCACCTTCTCTGTGCCTGGGAAGCAGAAGTGTTCACATTGCTTCGCAGAATCGCTTTTGTGCAGAAAACAGTGACACTTGTTCAGAACGAAAGAAAGCACAGAGCCCCAGATTTTATGTTGTCCTGGAGAGCTTGCAGAGCACTGGGGAAAGGCAGGCAGAGAATTCCCTGCTAGCACCTTCTCTGTGCCTGGGAAGCACAAGTGTTCACATTGCTTCGCAGAATCGCTTTTGTGCAGAAAACAGTAACACTTGTTCAGAACGAAAGAAAGCACAGAGCCCCAGATTCTATGTTCTCCTGGAGAGCTTGCAGAGCACTGGGGAAAGGCAGGCAGAGAATTCCCTGCTAGCACCTTCTCTGTGCCTGGGAAGCAGAAGTGTTCACATTGCTTCGCAGAATCGTTTTTGTGCAGAAAACAGTAACACTTGTTCAGAACGAAAGAAAGCACAGAGCCCCAGATTTTATGTTGTCCTGGAGAGCTTGCAGAGCACTGGGGAAAGGCAGGCAGAGAATTCCCTTCTAGCACCTTCTTTGTGCCTGGGAAGCAGAAGTGTTCACATTGCTTGGCAGAATCGCTTTTGTGCAGAAAACAGTAACACTTGTTCAGAACGAAAGAAAGCACAGAGCCCCAGATTTTATGTTGTCCTGGAGAGCTTGCAGAGCACTGGGGAAAAGCAGGCAGAGAATTCCCTGCTAGCACCTTCTCTGTGCCTGTTCACATTGCTTGGCAGAATCGCTTTTGTGCAGAAAACAGTAACACTTGTTCAGAACGAAAGAAAGCACAGAGCCCCAGATTTTATGTTGTCCTGGAAAGCTTGCAGAGCACTGGGGAAAAGCAGGCAGAGAATTCCCTGCTAGCACCTTCTCTGTGCCTGGGAAGCAGAAGTGTTCACATTGCTTCGCAGAATCGCTTTTGTGCAGAAAACACTAACACTTGTTCAGAACGAAAGAAAGCACAGAGCCCCAGATTTTATGTTGTCCTGGAGAGCTTGCAGAGCACTGGGGAAAGGCAG